>NW_020949997.1:5972019-6014283 GCF_900497805.2 Vombatus ursinus
GTGATCTCATCTATGTAGAGAAAGCCCAATGTGGAAATTCTAGATGCATCTCTATGCAACTTACTGTCTAGAGAGTTAGGTAGAGGCATTCAGCAGTTAAGGCCCTGGGTGGCATAGTAGATAAAATGCCAGGTCTGGAGGCAAGAAGAACTGAGTTCAAATTTGGCCTTAGATGCTTCCTTGCTGTGTCACCCTGAGCAAGTCACTTAGCTTCTGCTTACTTCAGTTACCCTGTCCAAAATGGGGATAATAGCATCTACCTCCTAGGGTTGTTGTGAGGACCAAACAAGTTAATAATTGTAAAGTACCTGGCACAGAGTAAGTGCTATGTATACATTTAGCTATAATTATTGTCGCATAGCTGTCAGTCAACATTTGAACCCAGGGCCTTCCAACTCCAAGGTTGGCCCTTTATCCAGTATGTCATGTCACCTGTCTTCTAAAGAATACCCTGATATGTTGGAGTAGAGAGGCAATATGGTATAACATTATAAGAGGGCTGGCCTTAGAGTGAGAAAGACCTGAGTTCCAGTCCTGCCTCTGACCCTGACCACCTAGGAACAAGCCTTGTTAATGAAATTATAGAGAAGTAGTAGTTGAGTGACATGAGAATAAATAGGCATTCCCCTAGATTTTTGATTTTTTTTCTCTTCTGATAAGAATTCCTCTAGCATTTTGCATATACGTAACTGTTAACGTTAACAGTGGAAAAAAAATAGAAACAGCACAATTCTGCAAGTCACTGAGGCATTCCCTCTTGAGACTCATACTTGCTGAGAGTGAGACCTTCATTTGTCTTGCCTCTTTCTGCTCAATGCTGCATCTTTTAGCCATGCCTAGGTGCTGCACCAGGGGCTCTGGAAGGTTCTGAACAAGCCTTTTACATTTTTAAAAATTAACTCTCTTTGGTTTTGTATCAACAAAATTTCCAGATATACCCTTTTCTAGCCTCCCTGTTCACAGCAAGTTTTCCTTTACAACAAAGAAAAACAGTTAAGCAAAACCAACCAATCAACACAGTGATCCCATCTGACAGCATGCAGGATCCACACCCAGTGTCCCCCACCTCACCAACAAAAGGAGGGTGGTGCATTTCTTCATCTCTGTTCCAGTGCCAAGGTTGAGCTTTCTAATTACACAGTGTTGAGGTTTGTGTTGTTGTTCTTTTCATTTACATTATTGTAATCATGCTGTAGATTGTTTTCCTGGTGAGTAAGACGTTCTAAGAGGTTTCATTCATCCCCTTTCTCTCTAGCTTTCCCCTATATTTTTGGGCACTTTTTTCCTGGGTATACTTGACCCACAATTAGCAGATTACCCCCAATATCCTAATGAAAATAATACTGCATAACAGTAGCTGTTGTCTACAAGGTTATTCAAAGAAATCCAACTTCCAGTCAAAACTCATCTCTTTCTTTCTCTTCTCTCCTCTCTTAGTTGATACTCACTATCTATGTAATAAGATGCTGGAGAAGGTCTCCTAATACCACTAATGGGAGTCATTTAACTCTTCTATACCCTGATATTTTATCTCTTTTCAAGTGATTAAGGATGGACTCAGTTTCATCCAGCTACTGTCTCTACCCATACCATTTATGCTGGAATTAGCCAGTAAGGCAGAACCAGGATTTTGTGACTAGCTCAGCAGAGGTATGTGGGTGTAGTATGTGTTTGGTAGGTGAATGAGAAGAAATGTAAACTAATTGACATTTCTTTTGGCTGCTTTGCAACTTGTGGGAGGGAGGCTAAGGAGTGGTGCCACATGACAACCTTTGGTCAGAGAGACATGAAGATCCGAAGATAAGATCTGCAAATAACACTTGGGGAAAAATGTCCCAGTTATTTACAAGATCGTGCTTAAGTGATAGGAGGAAGAGAGGTGAAACACCCAAAATCATCTTTATTCAATTTGTTTCTTGAGTTTGAAAAGTTCCTAGTGGGAGGTGTACTAGGCGGTAGAAGAATACTGTGAGGCATACAGCATGAATTATGTAAAGCAGGAGAAACCAGAATCACATCTCTCCTAATTTTGGTATGGAAACCCCCCCATGATCAAGTTGCTGGTTGTCCTAAAGTAAGCCTCTGCCACTGTCTTCTGGCCAGTTCTGGTCCCCGGAATTGTGGGAACTATCAGAGACTCAACTTTATAATCTGTAGTAACAGAGACTGCATAAGGGTACTGTGCCAGCAGTTAAAACCAAAACCTTAAAGGATCATGCGGATTCACACAAGAGAGTGTGCATACTGCAGTGGATCAGAGAGGAGAAGATCCTCAGCATGAAGAAACATATGAAGGGGCAGCTAGGTGGCGCAGTGGATAGAGCACTGGCCCTGAAGTCAGGAAGACCTGAGGTCAAATCCAACCTCAGACCAAACATTTAACACTTACTAGTTGTGTGACCCTGGGCAAGTCACTTACCCCCAATTGCCTAAAAATTAAAAAAAAAAAAAAGAAACATATGATGATAGAAGTAAGAGAAATAGGTAGTTTAATCCTTGGGTACCACAGAATGGAAGATCTGGAGTGATCAGAGAGCTGACCTAGGACCAAAAATCATATTTGAGAATTATGGGCCCATAGCTCCTGTCTGAGAGAGAGAGAGAGAGAGGTCCTAGAGTCTTTTAGTCCTCCTATTCTTCACCTAGATATCTCATCCCACATTGACTTTTATCCAACCTCTGCTCTGCTGGAGCTCCTTGTCCCACACTGCAGGAGCCACTACCAGTGTCTTTGAGTAAGGCAGTAACTAATAATCCCACTGCCTTCCAAATGGGGAGTGGGAATGAGGA
This sequence comes from Vombatus ursinus, assembly GCF_900497805.2. Lineage (NCBI taxonomy): Eukaryota > Metazoa > Chordata > Mammalia > Diprotodontia > Vombatidae > Vombatus > Vombatus ursinus. The sequence continues at coordinate 5,974,810 of NW_020949997.1, forward strand.
TTCTCAGATTCTATCGCACAAGCCAGGCCAGTAAGTGGGTGTTACGTAGTTAAGACTTCATAGTTTTTCATACCTAGAATCACAGAAGGTCAGAGGTGGAAGGGACCAATCATTCAATCAGCAAGCATTTATTAAATACATTCTATTTGCCAGGTACTTTGCTAGACATGAGCTACAAAGAAAAAAAAAACTAGTCTCTGCCCTTAAGGATCTTGTCCCAAGGAGGGACAACATGTTTAGGTATAAACAAAATGGATAAAAGGTAATGGAGGGAGGTACTAACAAATGGAGAAATCAGGACAGGCCTCATGTAGAAGGTAATGCTTGAGCTAAGCCTTGAAGGAGATTAAGAGACAGAGGTGAGGAGGGAGTGCATTCCAGGCATGGGGCAAAGCCAGTGCAAAGGCACAGGGATGGGAAATGGAATATCATGTGTAGGAACTACAAGAAAGCTAGTCTGGCCAGACCTGAGAGTGTGTGAAGGTGAGTAATGGTTATTAAGTCTGAAAAGGGGTTAGCTTGTAAAGAAATCTTAGCAATTGTCTTATCTAACTCCTTCATTTTACAAATAAATAAGAAAACAGATACTCAGGGAGATGAAGTGACCTATCAAAAAATCACTGACAATGAGTCAGAGGTCAGAATCAAGACTAGAAGCCCAGTTTCCTGACTCCCAGACAAGTATTCATTTCATTCCATGCAGCATCCCTGAATGGTTTCTCCCTAAAAACTGACATCAGTTTTAGATCAGAAAAAGCCCTTACCTTGGATCCCATGTGGCAGTTTCATCTCAGAGGAGCCCAGAAAGAAAAGGAATAAAGATAGATAGATAGATTTCTTTTTAAAACATAGTTTTACAAGTCACGGTTTGTCATGGTCATGGTTATATTTGAATATTTTAAAAACTGGTCTTTTACTGGTACATTAAAGTTTGCAAAGTGTTTTCCACATGTTTCAGTTTAGGGAGATGACCCCCACGTGTGTAGCCTACCCACTGGGGTTAATTGGTGTAATGTGACTGTAGTTGACTACAACTACCAATGACGGTAGTTGACAACCACATCAAACCCCTGCCCCTCAGCCTGCTATTCACTCATAATCTTATTCATTTTCATGATCAAGAAGTATATTCTAATATTTTCTCATAAATTAACAGAAATGTACATTATGCCTCTTTACCTAATGAATTAGTTCTCATACCTCACCATAGTTTATTAAATAAACTGGAGAAATCTCCTTTCTCATCAGCTTTCACTCATCTCTGTATCAGCCGCACAAGTCTCATAAACAAGTAGGCATCAATGTTATTAGCTATAAAATTTATTAACAGTATAGAACAGTATGAAGATACTTTTAAATATTTCAACAATGTATCAAAGTGAGAAAAATCACAGCCAGAGTCCAACTATCAACTACAATTGATGATTTTTCAACTCTGGAAACACAGCCCCACCATTCTGCTCCTTCAGCATGACAGTCAAAGTTTCTCAAGAATTCGTTAGGTACTACAAGTATTATTATCACCATTCTACATTTTAAAACACTGAAGCTTATGACTTGTTCATGGCCACACAGCTAGTATCAGAAGTAAGATCTGCTCCTAGCTCTCCAACTCCAGCACTGTATTTGATGGACTATCACATTGAAGGATGATTGGATTTGTTTTGCATGGCCCCTGAGAGAACTAGAAGTGATGAGTGAAAGCTGCAGAGAGGTATATTTAGGCTTGATCTAAAGAAAAACCTCCTAACAATTAGCATTCTCCCAAATTAGACTGAGCTGCTGGGGGCGTGGCAGGGGGGGTTGTCTCTCCCTCACCAAAGGCCTTCAGACAGAAGTTATACGATCATTGTTGACTGTCATGGATAGGATTCTTGCGCAGATACCAGTTGGGCCAGTTGTCCCCTAAGATCCCTTCCCATGCTGAGATTCTGTGATTCTGGGAAGCACAGCCCTACCTCATTCACTGACACGACTTTTTTCTCTTTAAAAAATACAAACCTCCAGATTAGAAACCTGGGGGAGCTGCCAGAATTTATTCTAAAATGTGCTTTGATTCCTACCCAAATTTTGAAAACACAGCCATTCTTAAAGTCATCCTTTTATCTCCTCAGGGGAAAAACTTGGACTTTTTGTTATGGAAACTAGGGCATGTCACATCCCATTTTATTGACCAAAGAGTCCTATTCTGTTAGTAATATACCTATCCTGTGCAATGTGAGAATATCACAGAAAGCATGGAGCAGAAAATGTCCAAGTTTGGCAATTACTGCTGAAGGGAAAGGAGTGAATGAAGAGTTGGAAGATTAAGAAATAATACTAATGACTTATTTTTGTATAGCTTCATTATTTCATGTGAGCATAACAGCAACCCTGTGAAGTACTATTAACCAAATTTTACAGAAGAGGAACCAGGGCTCAGAGAAGTGAAGGGATTTAGCCAATGTCACACAGCTAGTAAGAAGCCGTATTGAGACTTGAACCCAGGTCTTTGTGAATCCAATTCCAGTATTCTTCACTACTGAGCATGGCTGAATAACTACATTCACTGAACAAGTTGTTTTTTGTGGCTAATACCAAACAACTGTTAAGAATGTTGCATAGTTTCTATAAGTACTTTGGAATTCCCAAGGTCCCTTTTCCACAATCCATGATTTGAGGGGAAAGGGCACTATTTTTTTTTGAGGCAATCAGGGTTAAGTGACTTGCCCAGGGTCACACAGCTAATAAGTGTCTGAGGCCTGATTTGAACTCAGGTCCTCCTGACTCCAGGGCCAGTGCTGTATCCACTGCACCACCTAGCTGCCCCCAAAGGGGATTATTTTAATAGTAATAATATTCATCTAAGGCATCTGTGTCTGAGTAAGCAGGCTCTCTTAACTATATCCCCTATAAGGTTTTGCAACAGAGCCCATTGGGAAAGAGTCTTGAATTTCATAACCCAGAAATCAGTATGCAGAGCATCTAAAGTAGGAACATCTTTCTCAGCACAGATTTTGTTTGTTTTGTTTTTGTTTGTTTTTATTTTTTGCAAGGCAATGGGGTTAAGTGACTTGCCCAGAGTCACATAGCTAGTAAGTGTTATGTGTCTGAGGTCAGATTTGAACTCAGATCCTCCTGACTCCAGGGTCGGTTCTCTATCTACTGCGCTACCTAGCTGCCCCTCTCAGCGCAGATTTTGAAAGAGGCTGGAGGCTATTAGAGGTGAAAGAGACAGAAGAGGGTAGCAAGAATGTCTGTGGTATTCAGGCAAGGCCAAAGATGCAGATATGACTGGGGACCCAAGAGCAAATGGTAAACAGTGGTGTCAAACTCAAATAGAAATGGATCTTTGTGGGTCACGTAACTGACTTAGAAAACCACAGAGTAACATCATCTATTCTGTACTTTTTAAAAAATTTATTTTGTTAAACATTTCCCAATTATATTTTAATCTAATTCCGGTACACTCTGGAGTTTTGCTGTCAACTGGGGACCTCTAGTTTGACAGTTTTGTGTAGAGTAAGAGTTTCATTGCCTACAAGATTAAGCATCTGCCCTGCATCCAGGCAGTCGCATGAGCTGGGATGGTTCAATTTTTGTCTTTGAATCCCCAGCCCATAGCACAGGTGCCTGAAACAGAGCAGAAGCTTAAAAAATGCTTGTTAATGATTGATTGACAGGAAGCACTGCAGTGATAGCCGCTGCAGCTGGCCAAGAACATCTGTTCAGAAGTTAGCAGCTTCCTTCCCTCTCTTGGTGCTTAAGTGGCCGAACATCTAGCGATGGTTGGCAAACATCTGAAAAGAGAATCAGTGAACACAAAAAGCCAATATGGCTTCCTCAATAACTTATTATGCTAGGCTATCATTTCCTTTTTTGACAGAATTATTAAACTAGTAGATAAAGGAAATGCCGCAGATATAGTTTGCCTAGATTGCAGGCTTTGCCTAGATTCTAGTGAATAAAGTATCGCAAGCAATTCTTGTAAAGAAAATGAAGACATGGGTTAGATGAAAATACTGTAAGATGAATTTAGAACTCGTTGAGTGATGGGGACTGGAATCAATCAACAAGCATTTATTAGGCACTTACTATATTCCAGACAAGGCAAAAAATAAGCCTCTGATCTCAAGGAACTCACATTCTGGTAGTGGAGACAACATGTAAGTAACTAGGAAGATACAATATACATACAGAGCAGTAGATGGAAAGAAATCTCAGTTGGGAGGCATCAGCAGTTGAGTGGACCAGGTAAGGCCTCCCGCAGAAGGTGAAATTTGAGGAAAATCTTAAAGAAAACCAGGGGAGTTAAGAGGCAGAGTTAAGGAAGGAGAACACCCAGGTATAAGGGAAAACCATTGCAAAAGCATGGAGAAAGAAGTGGTTTGACCCCTCTTTTCCCTGTATACTCTCTTATGCGGTGACCTCATCAGCTCCTCTGGGTTCAATGATCATTTCTGTGTAGATGATTCCCATATCTAGCCCTATTCTCTCTCCTGAGATCCAGTCTCACACCACCGACTGCCTTTTGGACCCCTTGAACTAGATGTGCTATAGGCATCTCAAATGCAACACGTGTAAAACAGACCTCATTATCTTCCCCTCCCCACCCCCATCTTCCCCTCCTTTGAATTTCCTTATTACGATTCAGGACATCACCATCTTCCCAATCACCAGCACTCAAAATTTCAATGTTATCCTTGACTCCTCATTCTCATTCATTCCACACATTCAGTCGGTTGCTGAATCTTACGGTTTCTACCTTAACAGCATCTCTTATGTATCTAACCCCTTCTCTCAACTCATAAAGCCAGTACACTACTTAAAAGCCTCACTACCTCTTGTGATCCTGGGTAAGTCAGTTAACATCTTCAAGAAGAAGCCAGATAACCACTTTGTCAGATATCTTATTGTGTGTGTGTGTGTGTGTGTGTGTGTGTGTGGTATTACATGTCATATATATAGTACTATGTATTATATATTTCATATATAATATGAATGGTTGCTAAGGTTCCAGATCTCAAATTCTGTGTGTGTATGCACACACGTGTGTATACATGTGCTCATGTGCACACATGCGCATCAGGAAAAGGCTTGATTGGCTAATCTGGAGACCAGGGAACACAGTGCTGGTACTTCTGCAAATACCCTGTGGCAACTGACTTGTATTCAGCTCTGGCTGTCATGTGGAATCAGCTTCTGCCTGCCCTCCCAGATTAACGTTGAGAGGAAATCGCTACTCTCAGAATGGATGCCAGGAAAGTTGCTGCTTGATTTAGTCCTTTTTGTTTGTGCATCTTGACATTTACCCTGGTTAATTTGTCTAGTTAAAGAAACATTAGTGAGAACTCTTGAACTGTGTTTTTTAGTGGTTGCTACCCCAAAATATTCTTTAAATATCTGATAGCTTTCAGCAAGCCCATGAATGAGGAGGGATCAAGCTATTTAATAACAACTAATATTTATAAAACACTTTTAGTGGGTTTTCCTGGCAAATGATTAAAGTATTAGACTCAAGATCCAACGAGCATTTGAATAGCTATACTCCTTGTAGATTTGTGTATGTTAGGTCCAACAGTCATAAAACTCTCCTGGCCTAAATGCCCTTCGACCTAGACTCCATGCATAGACCTTGCTCTAGGCTCTAATTATCTGTGACCCGCATTTCTTCATTTATTTTCATCCCCTCCCAATAGAATGCAAGATCCTTGAGGGCAAGGATGCCTAACACAGTGCCTGGCACATAGGCAATACTTAATAAGTGTTTCTTGACTGAACAATTGATTTTATGGAGGGGAAAAGCCAGTATGTGCATCTCATTTCCTTAGGGAGGTAAAATACAGGGCTTTTTACTAAGCAAGTCTTTTGATAAATAATGTGACGTATAACAACTTTGAAAGACTTTAGAACTCTGATCAAAGCAGTGACCAACCATACCTTTAAAAGACTAATAACGAAACATCTCTCCCACCTCTTAGCCTAGAGATGAGGGACTAGAAGTGTAAAGGTGCAGAATAAGATATACTTTCTCAGACATGGCCGATGTGACTTGTTTTACTTGATTCTATTTGTTACAAGGGAGGGATTCTATTGGGAAGGGGCAAAGGTATGAGTTAGTGGCTAGTGACAGTGATAGAGAAAGAAAGGAAGGAGAGAAAGGAAGGAAGGAAGGAAGGTGGGAAGGAAGAAAGAAAGGGAGAGAGGGAAAGAAAAAGGGAGAGAAAGAAAGAAGAAGTAGAGAAAGAGAAAGATAGAGGGAAAGAAAGAGAGAGGGGAAGGAAGGAAGGATAGAAGTATCAATAAAAAAATTTTTAAATATAAGAAGAAAACAAAAGGAAATTCAGGATACAAAAATAGTCATTTTGTTATCATCTTATTACATCTTATATTCACCTAAAATGTGCATAACAGAAGTTCTTAGTTCCTATATCCTCCTCCTTTGTTCTTTGCATATTTAAATGTTTTGTTTGTTGATTATTAAGTTCATAGTTTTTAAGAAGAAAAAGAACGGAAATACATGGACTTAAATCCTGAGTATAGGGTCAACATCATGAAGTTAGGATGGTAAATTCAGTAAAGGAGTAAAACGGAATAGCGATTTCAACTGAGTTTAGATGGGAGTACGAGAGTGGTTTTCAGTAGGTGAAATACAGTCTAGATGAGGATGCACCAGTATTCATGAAATATTAAAAAAGCCGGAGGAAGATCTCCAATGCATTTATCAGATAGAGGATTAAGATGGAAAGAAAGAGCTAAAAACCACATAGGATGAGAATGGATGAATAGGCTACAATCAGGACTAGTACAATGGTGAATACCTATGTAGATGAGATCATGGATCCATTGAAGCATGAAAGTATCCCTTCTTACCATATGTATATAAGAAAACTGTAATTCAAGTGATTCTGAGTGTACATGTATAGCCTATATCAGATTGCACGCCATCTTGGGGAGAAAAATTTAAAACTCAGAAGCTTATGGAAGTGATTGTTGATAATTCAAAATAAATTAATTAAAAAATGATTCTGAGGTTTCATCTCACACATAGCAAATTGACAATGATGACAAAAGATGTGAATAGTCAATATTTGAAGGGCTTTGGGAAGACAGTCACAACCAACACCATTGGCAGAACTGAGAATTGGTTTAACCATTCTGGAAAGCAATTGGAATTATGTTATGAAAACAAATAAAATGTCCATTATCTTGATTCAGAGACCCCATAGCTAGAAATATATCCCAAAGGAGGTCAAAGAAAGAGGAGTTCCATACAGAAAAATATTCATAGCAACACTAATTGTAGTAGGTAAGAGACGGAAATGAAGTAGATAGCCATCAACTGGGAAATGATTAAGCAAATTGTGGTTCATGAATGTGATGGAATATTACTGAGCTGTAAGAAACACTAACTATGAAGGATTTAGAGAGGTATAGGAAGACTTCAATGCAAAGAAATGTAATCAGAACAGGAAAATATTACATATGATTGGAACCATGTAGGTGGAAAGAACAGACTTAGTGAAAAGTGTTTAGTTTTGCTGAATGTTTTTTTTCTCTTTTTCTTTTTTATTCTTTGTTACAAGGAATAACTTTTTGGGCAGAAGAGAGGGGATTTTTTTGAAAAAAAAAAAAGGTTATAGGAAAAACTTTTTTTTATTTTAAGAGGCTATCACAATTACAGAGAAACTGCCAGCCTCAAGCTTATCCCCACCCCAATCCATCCTGCACACAATTGCCAAAGTGATTTTTCTAAAATGCAGATCTGACCACATCACATCCCCACTCAATAAGCTCAAGTGTCTCCCCAGTGCCTCTGCGATCCAATAAAAACTCCTCTGTTATCTAAAACTTTTCACTACCGGACGTTTTCCTATCTTTCCAGTCTTCTTACACATCACACACTCTATAGGCCAGCCATATTAGTCCACTAAATGTTCCTCACACACACTATGCTCCATCTTTGTGTGGCTGCCTCCCAATCCTAGAATGTTCTCCCTTCTCACCTCTGCCTGACTCGCTTTAAGATTCAGCTAAAGCTCCACCTTCTGCAGGAGGCCAGTCCCCCAGCTGCTAGCACTTTACCCTCTAAGGTTATCTTGTATCTATTTGTATCTATTTATAAACCTATGATCAATGGAGCTTTGCTGCTCACACCCAAATCACCTAAATGAAGGCACCCATGTAGGAGAAAATAGGGATCTGCTTCTGGGAGAAGGTATCCTGTGCTCCCCAAACTTATGGATGGAAGCAACCTCTTTCCTTGGCCTGGTAGGCAGAACAGGCTGCATCTTTAAAATTACTAAACAGGAATAGTAGCTCTTTCTCTCTAGCAGGATCAAAAGGGAGAAAGTCCTATTCACCCAAAGCTTAGGCATCATGAACGAAGCAGGGTGAAGGAAGAAGTACCTTCTCTCTTTCTTCAGGCCTTGTGGCCCCGATAAATGGATTTGGGGTTTGGGTCTGTTTTGTTTGCCCTTTTCAGTCGGGTGCAGGCAGTACAGTTCCTAGACCCCAGATCTCTAATCTTGAAGACCTTGGAGGCAGGATTCCAAGCCAGATGTTGCTGCCAGCTTAGCAAGGAAGCCTTGAGAAGCCAGGGGACTTTGGATTTGGAACCTGGTGGGACCATACTATATAGAAACTGAGTTTATCTGTGAACCTAATCCCCCTCCCCTCCTGAGACTGAGATAGTGTGAGAGAAGATTATGCCCCTCCAGGTGTTGGGGAGAATGTTTGCATGTTTTTTCTTGCTATGCCTTTGAAGTACTTAGTCCATTGTAAAAACTAATCTTTCAATAATTAAATAGAACAGGGGTGCAAGAGACCCCCTAAAATTAGGGGAGCATGATCAGTTGGGTCTTGAGCCAACAGCAAAGAGACTAGATACCCCCAGGTCCCCTTAAGAGTACTAGAAACCCCCAGAAGAATGTTGAAATGTAGCAAACCTAGCTCTCAGACAGTGAGGGCCAGGATAGTGACTGTTACATTTACATACTGTATCCCCTATTAGAATGTCAGATCCTTGAAAGCAGAACTGTTTTCCTTTTCTTTTGTAGTCCCAGTGCTTAGAATATTAAAAAATGTTTTAAAAATGTTCGTTGATTGATTGATTGACTGATTGACCTGGGTGAAAGATTGATGGTGGCCCATATTAGGGTCGTTACCAACCATGTGTATGGAAAGGATGGAACTGATGCAAAAAATATTATAAAGGTTGAATCCCTAGGACATCATCCTTGATTGGATACAGAGGTACCCCAAAGACCTTCATAGAATGATGGTTTTTATTATAGTTAAGGAGATGAGATCAAGAAAAATAATGTATGTATAGTCCTTTGAAAACTGATGGATAAATGTAATCTACTATTATTTCATCAGGCAGATAAGGAACAGCCACAAGATAAGGGCAGGGAATGGGTAAAAGCAAGAAGAAAGGATAGGAAAGAGGATGAGGACAGTACCGTCCTCTGGTTTGCACCCGCCCCTTGCTCATCCACCTGTGTAAAGGTTACAGATCTAGCCTAGGAAGGTCTCCTGCTCATCCTGTGTTCCCAAAAAGGACCAATAGCACTCCTCTCTGAGTCTCTGTTGCCACCTTGTGGACAAAGGGGAAAACAACATGTAGGAATCATGGGTTGGGAGAGGGGGCACTGGAAGCAACCAGGTTTATGCTTGAGGATTGGCATTTGCCCAAGGGCAGCTTGTTATTGGGGGAAAGGAGGAAGGGATTACTATACTTCTTTTCCAAGACCCATATGTACAAAAGTATTTATAGCAGATTTTTTTTGTTATTGTTGTTATAGAAAAGAGCTAGAAACTAAGGGGTGCCTATCAACTAGGAAATGATTGAACAAATGGTATACGAAAGTAATGGAATGTTGTTGCATAGTAAAAAAAAAATGACACAAGGGACAGTTTCAGAGAAACATGGGAAGACCTATATGAACTAATACATAGTGAAGGGAGCAGAACCAGGAGAACAATTTACAGAATAATAACCATATTGTAACAAAAAAAAAAAACAACCTTAAAAGACTTAAGAACTCTGATCAACCCAATGAATGAGTACAACTCCAGATGACTGATTATGATGCATGCTACCCACATCCTGATGATGAGATGATGGACTCAAAATATAATAAGATGTAATGAGATGCAATAATGGTTTCAGCCAAAACAGGAGTTTGTTTTGCTTGACAATGCATACTTGTTATAATGGTTTGTTTTTCTTTTTATCTTCATGGGGGGGGGAGGCAGGAAAGGAAGACTGAAAAAGAATAACCAAAAAGAAAGGAAGGAAGGAAGAAAAAAGAAAGAAAAGAGGGTCATTGAAGTATTCTAATGCAAGGAAGAGAACAGAAGGACGGCCTGAAAGAATCATGGTCAAGTACAACAGCTCTGAAAGTTATGTGTTGAAATTTACTATATTTTTAAAGAAAAGTAAGCTATGTATGATAGAGGTCCACAGTTTTATGTGCAATCCTCTTTTTCTGTTCTACTCTGTGTAAGGAAATACCATTTCATTTAGTGTATAAGTTCAGAATTTTGAAAAGAATAGAAAAAAATGAAGAGCATCTTTTCAGCAATTACATGCCATTAAGGAAAAGGTGGAGGCAAAGGGCAGAGCCCATTAGTGGGTAGAGTTTTGGCCTGGCAGGGCCTGTAATAGAAGGGTATGACTGGAAGTTTGAGAAGCAGCTTGAATGTCTCCTGCAATAAGTCAGGCAGAGGAGACTGAGAGGAACTGAATTCTGGCCCAGCCTAGCAGTGGAAAAGTGGTCCTGGCCCTAGCCCAACTAGCTAATCCCCTCACTCAGTCAACCTGTCATCTCCTCGGTAGTTCAACCAGTGGTCCAAGGACATTCTCACAACTCTGCTCACTGCCTGAGGAGGGAAGACATCCCTGAGATCAGTGGAAAGTTGAGAAGGGCATCCCTCCTCCATTTATGATTGGCCTGTTGATGGTGGGTAACCTTGAAGGCAAGAGGTTGGCAAGGTGGTAAAAGGGAGACATCACCTTCATTTACACTTGAAGGCTGTGTTTTCCTGTCTCCTTACCCTGAGTTCCCCTGGATATACTCTCCCCTGCTTGTCAAACTTTCCTGAGGACTGGAGCCCCAAGAATGAGGGCCAAGGGGAAAGTATAGTAAGCTGCCTTTTGAAGGAAGAGGGATGATATTTCAGGGATCATGGGCCCTACAACAGCCAAGCTAACTTGGAGAACAGCTAATACCTCCCAGAACCTGTCATCTTCCACCCACCCTCTGTCCCGGGAGAGGAGTAATAGAAGATGGGAGTGCTTTAGGCTTAGAAAAGCAAGAGAGGAACCCAGACTCTGAAACCCTGCTAGATGTTCAGGTATTCCTTGTGTAACTGACACAAGGAGTGTCCATACCTATACTGTAGCAACTCACCTCTTCAATGAGCAAGCGAGTGGACTAGCTCAGTCTCAGAGCCAACTCACTCCAACCTACTCTCACAAAATTCTCACACTAGGCTCTCAGACTAGAACCACCACAAGGTTACACTAAAATTTTCTCAGGGTCCTGTTCTATGGGAATATACTCCCCCTACTCACCATTTTAACTCTTGAATCCCCACGGATGCGCTTCTATTTATACAAAACAGTTACTCAAAATGATAACACTTTTAAATCTTAAATATACTCAGTAATTAGTATGTTTAGTAATAAGGCAAAAGAATAATAACATCACAAGGACTCATATTATAGCAAATGCAAGAATAATAAAATACATCACGTTCCACATAGAAACCTGGGTTACGCTCTTCTATCAATGCATTCATTATCTATGGGAGAAAGTGTGCATCCACTTAAAAAAATCTGGCAGGAAACACACGAAGGAGGAAAATCCATGGGTTCAGGATAACTCACAAATCTGGACTGCAGGCTTTGATGTCATTAGTACATTCAGGAATATCTACCCCATACAAAGCTGTTCTTCTGCTAACTGCTTACCTTCTGGTACTCCTTGCTCTCTAACTATGCAAATCCCCTTCTCATCTACTCTCAAACTGACATAGAATTTTCCATCTTTTTCAACTCATGATCACATAACCTTAAAAGGGTATATATACTTGGAAAAGTATAATACTATTGAATTGGCTACCAATTCCCTTTAAGCCAGCAAACTGCAAAGCTCATCAGACTGCCAATCTCTGGGCCACACTGACTCACCAGGGTGCCTCATTGATCAATTGGGCTGCAGTAAAACAGAGTTCAAGACATACAACTCAGGTTGATTATTGAGCAAAGCAAGCAAATCTAACCATCTCTTCACACATCTCAATTCTATATTGTCTAATTAAATCTCATCATCTTCTATACAACAAAACAGCTACATAACCTCTCCCTTTTCTGCTTTTTCTTCTCAAATTAAAAAGGGGCAACAAAGGGGAAAGGGAGAGAAGAGGCAGATTGCCAGCTTTGTAGCATTCAAGATCAACGGCACCCTTACCCACCCCTAGCCCATTTCATGCTGCTTGCCCTGGACACATTTATTGTGCTTGCCTCAGTTGCAAAAACTCCTTTGCCTGCATTTTCTTTCAGCCTCTTCTTCCTGGATGTGTCTTCTTTGTTGCTCTCTCCACCCACGGTCTATTTAAATAGGCAGGTTTGAAGGTGGGCTAGGGGGAAGGGGTCTCCAGTCATTTCAATACAAATTTGAGGTTTATGCAGGCTGGTATGAAGGGAAAGAACGCTGGGCTTGGAGTCAATCGACCTCCATGCAGCAGCATGCTGGTAAACATTTAATAGCTGGCTTCATGAATTATGCTTGAATGACTAAAATCAAATATACAGGAATACAAAGGAGATCAATTATATTGAGGCACAGTTATCAAAGTATTTTTCTTTTTCTTTTTTGTTCTTTCCAAAATATTTTTCAAAAACAAGTTCATGATCCCAGGTTAAGAACATCTACTTCAAGGTATTGCCCAGGGCAGGGCAGCTAGGTGATGCAGTGGATAGAGCACCTACCTGAGTTCAGTCCGACCTCAGATACTTGACACTTACTATCTGTGTGACCCAAGTCATTTAACCTTGACTGCCTCGCAAAAAAAAAATAAAATAAAATAAAATTATTGCCCAGGGTACCAGAGATTAAGTAACTTGTTCATTGTCACATAGCTAGACATATCAGAAGCAGGACTCTAAGTCTGCCTGACTCCAACTGTCCCAATATTAATTACCTTCACTGTCATATGCTGCCTTTCATATGTAAAACAGGGACAATAATTCATGTATTACCACACTGTTTTGGAAAAAAAAACTTTGTAAACCTTTAAGGGCTGCACAAATGCAAGCTATTATTACATCTCTGTGTCTCATTTTCCTCATCTATAAAATGAGGATGCTAAACTAAATTATCTCTTAGGTTTTTGCTAATTAGTATTTCATTGAAAGTAAGGAAATATTTCTTCTATTCTTAAAATTCAAATATTGGGTTATATATCCCTGGTCTGGGCCTGCCGGTTTTCTACCATGGTGTAAAAAGTGAAGGATCTCTATAAATAGTGTTTAAGAAGCACTTTGGCCTAGTCCTAAAGCGTTAGGGGATGAGGGGTACCTCCCTGCCTAGGAAACAACTCAATAAGTAAAAAGGCCCAAAGAGAATAACTGATATGATTCACTTATTCGATAGCCTTTTATTGAACCACTTCTATACAGGGGGCAAAGTGGGAAAGAGTGATGGAAGTCTTACTGGATTTGGAGTCAGAAAATGCTTGATTTCAAATCATACCTCTGACACTTAATAGCCACGTGACCCTGGGCAGGTTACTTCACCCCCTCTAAATCTCAATTTCCTCATCTGTTAAATGGGGATAATAATACCTGCAATACTATCTCACTATCATTGTGATGAGGCTCAAAAAATGGAGGTAAAGCACTCCATGTTAAAATCCTATTTATTAGTGTATGCACAGGACTGTTAGGAGGGGAAAGGAGCAGGGTGTATCCAAAAAAAGCAGAAGACAAGGTCTGCCTTCTAAGAACATTACTCTAGTTTGGAGGAAAAGATATGTACAGATGGTTTGAGGAGATGGATTTCTGTTAGCTAGACACTGGTTAAGAAACAGAGACAGAGACAGACAGAGACAAAGAGAAAGACAGAGACAGAGAGAAAGAGAGAGATAGAGAGAGTCAGAGAGAAAGACAGAGAGAGACAGAGACAGAGAGAAAGTCAGACAGAGACAGAGAGAGAGAAAGAGAGAGACAGAGACAGGGAGACAAAGACGGAGAAAAACAGAGAGACAAAGAGAGAAAAAGAGAGACAGAGAGAGACAGAGACAGAGAGAAAGACAGATACTTACATAGATGGATACATACATAGATACATAGGTAGATAGGCACTATGGATATATACACACATACACATGATACAGTATTATATGCCAAATACTGAATATACCATACAAGTCAGCCAGCCCTGCCCTCAAGGAGTTTACATTCTAATAGGTGAAGTTAGGGGTAGACTCCAGAGTAGGGAAGAGGTAGAATCAGTATGACGTGGAAATAACCAGTATATGATGCTGGGGTAGTTTAAGAAATAGATACTGGATTCGGAGAAAGGGGATATTGCCCCAGGAAAGAAAGATAATGCAAAATGCAGTGGAAAAAGTACTGAACTTAAATCCCAGGACCTGAGTTCCAATCCTGGCTCTGCTATTTACCTCTGGCATGATCTCTGAGCCTATATTTCCTCATTTTTAAAAGAAGGAAATTGGACTCAATGCCTTTTAAGTTCTCTTCTGGTCCAGGATCTAGCATTCCTCAGTTCCTTCATCTATAACTTGATGACCTTCAAGTTATAAATTTGTGATCCTAGGATTTCCCATCCTGGGCCCTGGTTGTGGCTCCAGAAAATCCCCCTCATCACTGCTGATGACTAAATATGGGACATCTGAGAGATCGACAACAGAGGAAATGCAGACCACTTCAAGCCTCCCATGGCCTGTGAGGAACCTACTCAACTCCTACTGTTGATGAGAATCGGGTTTAACATGACATATAATATAAGAATGCAATTAAGAGTTCTATACTTTCCCTGGTAGGATTAGACCTCCTAATCCAGCTCCTTTGTTTTATAGATGGGGAAACTGGGGCCCAGAGAAGTTTGCCCAAAGAACTGGTTGGTAACCTTAGATCCAGAAGCCTTGAGTTCCTCACTAGGTTCAGATCAAGTCACCTGAGCTTTACAAATTAGCCAAGAGTTGGAGCCATTTGTATGACAAGAAACAAAACTTGCCAGGTAGCCCAGAAGGGAAAGTGGGCTTCAGAACAGGAAAAAAGAAAAGTGGAAGTCTGCTTCTGGAGTTCAAGATGATGCTACACTGAAGGGCTCCAGGTAAAGATGGGATCAGAAGTCCAGGCCCCAGTCTCAGAATCACAGAATGAGCTGGAAGAGAATTTGGAGGTTGTCGAATACAATTCCCTCATTTTACAGATAGGGAAACTGAGGCCCAGAGAGGTTACATGACTTGCCCATGGTCACCCAGTTAGTAATAGAGAAGAGCCAGGGATTTGAAGTCGGTTCCTGTGACTCCAAGTTCAGAAGTATTTCATCAAGTGGCAGAACCAGTATTCAAACCCAGGTTCCCTGACTTTCCCAGTATCACACTCACTATAAAGATTCAACCAAGATGACAGCAGCTAAGTGGTGTAGTGGATAGAGCACTGGGTCTGGAATCAGGAGGACCTGAGTTTTAATCTGGCCTCAGACACTTCCTAGCTGTGTGACCCTGGGCAAGTCACTTAACCTTGTTTGCCTCTGTTTTCTCATCTGTCAAACGAGCTGGAGAAGCAAATGGTAAACAACTTCAGTATCTTTGCCAAGAAAACCCCAAATGGGGTCACGAGGAGTAGGATGCAACTGAACAACAAGAAGCAATAAAAAGCTCGGCTTTACTAATGGGCTATTTTCCTCACATTTATTCGAATTTCTAAGCTTTAAGATTTGCAAAGTGCTTTTTTCCCCTCATAACAATCCTGTGTGATATTATAAGGGAACTGGAGCCCATTTCTTGATCTCTTCTGTGCCTCAAAAGTTTCTATGCATGAAAGAAAGAATACAGACCTCCTTGCTTAACTAAAGCTATGTGTCAGCAATAGCTAACTTGCTCAAAGTCTATGCTATTAGCTGAGTTCACACTGTCAAGGGGCTCTTTTCACAGAAGGCAACAGCTTGTAACCAAGCCTCTATCCCTCTGAATCCCAGGTTACCAGTCGATCAGAAGATAGCAAGGAGGTGGCTCCCTTCTCTCGTCCTTCCCTCTCCACTCCCAAATATCTCCAGTCCTTCTCCCAATACATCCCTCTTTCTCATCCCTCTCTTAAAATATGTATGCTAAAGTTACCTTCAAAGTGTCTGTCTGACTCTTTCTTCATTATCCTCAAGACCCAGCTCCTGCTCTCCTCTGATTGTACTAATCAGGAATTGCTTCAGTACCAACGTATTTCCCATTGTTACTAGATCTACTTTTCCATGTCTTTTGGAGTAAGAGGACCTGGGTTCAGACCCAGTTCTGGTGCTTACTCCCTATGTGACCCTTCCTCATCTGTAAAATGATGGAGCCAGACTTCTGATGACCTCCGGGGGCTCTTCCAGCTCCCGAGTTAGCTGACTCCAAGTATTAGCACCTGCTGAAGAGCTGGTGATACCCGAAACTGGGAGCGCTGTGGGACTGAGAGGTGAAATGAGAAACCAGATATTCCTCTCCTTGGAAGATTCCCTCCTTTCTTAGGCGACACTGGTCTATAGCAGCTGCAAAGGGAAGCAAATGTTTTATTCCTTGGCAAGAAGGGTAATTAGTAGTGATGGGAGAGCAGCTTCAGGAATGGCATATGTAGATTGGTGGTTTATTTGGGAGACCAGTCCAGGAGTTGTAATTGGGGAAGAAAGGGATCAGTAACATGGGTGTGGGTATGATCTGGGTGTGTGCTAAAGTGAGTTAGTGCAAGGACCCAGCACAATACCTAGCACAGAGTAAGAGCTTAATAAATGTTGATTAAGGGCAGCTAGGTGGTGCAGTGGATAGAGAACCCGCCCTGGAGTCAGGAGGACCTGAGTTCAAATCCAACCTCAGACACATAACATCCACTAACTGTGTGACTCAGGGCAAGTCACTTAACTCCAATTGCCTCACCTAAATAAATAAATAAATAAATGTTGATTAACTGATGAGTGATTGCAATCATAGAAATATAATCAAAGAAAATACAGACTGAAAGTTTGTAGAGAGCCTGGGAGCCTTGATAGGTGGGTATTAGGGATTTGGTAGTATACCAGTAACTATGATGAAAGGCCATTAAGATCAGATTCTATTCAGTACACTGTGTTTAAATCAGGAGTGGTGAACCTGCAGCAAAAGTGGCCCTCTAGGTCCTCAAGTGCAGCCCTTTGACTGAATCCAAACTTCACAGAACAAATCCTTTTATTAAGACCCCTTATCTAAATCATTGGGCCTGAATAAATGAAGCATTTATTAAGAGTTTACTATGTGCAAAGCACTATGCTAATCACTGGCCATATAAATACAAAAGCAAGTCAGTTTCTTGAGTATAAGGAGCTTACATTAAAATGAGGGAGATCACACATGTAGAAGATTTCAGCTGTAAATCAGATGGGGAGGGAAGAGCCGGAAGGGTCTTCAGAGGCCACCTTACCAGCTCCTTTGTTTTATAGATGAGATCCAGTGAGGTTAAAAGTGTTCACACCAGGGGAGTCAGGTAGTCTCAAGGATTCAGCATCAGAGCAGATAGTAGCCTGGTACATAGTAGGTACTTAATAAATATTTATTGATTCATTTTTGTTAATCTTCCATACCATTTTATAATTTTGAAGCAGTTCATGATACCAAGGACTTTGACCTCTAGAATTTTCTTTTCTTGTTCTTCCATGGCTGGAGCTGCTGAGCTTCCTCCTGAGCTCTGTTCCAAAAGAAAGAAAGCCCAGAGGACTTTGAGCTCACCTAAAGTACTGGATAACTAGGTGGCACAGTAGATAAAGTGCCAGCCCTGGGGTCAGGGGAACTTGAGTTCAAATGCAGCCTCAGACACTTACTAGCTGTGTGAACCTGGACAAGTCACTGTTTGCCTCAGTTCTGTTTTGGTTTTTATTTTATTTATTTATTTATTGGCAATTGGGGTTAAGTGACTCGCTCAGGGTCATACAGCAAGTAAGTGTCAAGTATTTGGTCTGAGGCCGGATTTGAACTTTGGTCCTCCTGACTTTAGTGCTGATGCTCTATCCACTGGGCCACCTAGCTGCCCTGCCTCAGTTCTAAATCTGCAAAATGAGCTGAAGGAAATGGCAAACCTGTTCGGTATCTTTGCCGAGAAAACCCCAAATGAGGTCATGGAGAGTTGGACGCTGAAACGACTCAGTAACAACAAAAATATACAGGGCACCATAACAGTCAGGGGACTGGACTTTGGTTCTCAAATAGGCACCATCTCCATAGCTACAGGCATTATATCTCTCCAGGAGAAACCCTCCAGTCTAGAAAATCTCTAGGTTCCAATTTTGCCTCTTGTGGCAGAGACAGCTGGGCAGTTGATCAAGAAGCCAGGGAGTCTGGAGAAAGGCTTAAGATCCAAGCGTGACACAAGGTCTTAGGGCAGATGATTTTGACTCTTCTTACCCTTGAGACTCCCATGGAAAACAAACAGATCCTATAGTCCGTTCCTCAACAAGGATCCTGTATCATCCTCTTTGTCAAACCCCTTGGAACAAAGCAGACTGGGTGACAGTCCCATCAGATTGTGATTCATCACCTCAGGCTTCATTCCAGGGCTCAGACAAAAGCAGAGGGACAGTACAATACCACACCATCACCCACAGGTGAAATCCAGCCCAGTCCAACTGCATGATCAGGCTGACCTAGAAACCTCATTTTCCTGAATGTGGGCACCAGTCATCAATGAAATGCTGAGACAAGAACAAGCCCAGAAACACAGCTTTCTAGGCAACCTAAGCTTCCAGAGGGAGGAGACAGCCTCTGAGGTAAGAGGGAAAAAAAACATGGGTTTTTTTGCCTTTTTTTTTCCAGACAATTGGGGTTAAGTGACTTGCCCAGGGTCACATAGCTAGTGTCAAGTGTTTGGTCTGAGGCCAGATTTGAACTCAGGTCCCCCTGACTTCAGGGCCGGTGCTCTATCCACAGAGCCACACAGCTGCCCCCCAAAAAAAGTTTTAACTGAATGATCAGCTTCAGTTGGTGCTTACTATGCGCCACGTACTTTACAATTAGTATCTCATTTGATCCTCACAAAAACATTGGAAGGTAGGTGCTATTATTATCCCCATTTTACAGATGAGGAAATTGAGACAAACAGAGGTTACGCACCAGGGCTTCAGTTGTAAGTCAGGTCTATATGTATGATTATAAGAACTTCTTTCCAGACTTAAGTGAACTGATGCAAAGTGAAGTGAGCAGAACCAGGAGAACACTGTACAGAGAATAGCAATATTGGATGATGAATAACTGTGAGTGACTTAGCTAATTCTCAATAATACAATGTTCCAAGACAATCCCAAAGGCCTCATGATAAGAAAATACAATCCACCTCCAGAGAAAGATCTGACGGCATCTGAATACAGACTGAAACATTCTATTTTTCACTTTCTTTCCTTTTTTTTTAGTTTGAGTTTTCTTCCACAAAATGACTAATATGGAAATATGGTTTACATGATTGCACATGTATAATCTACATCAGATTGCTTACCATCTTAAGGAAGGAATGGAGGAAGAGAGGGATAGAATTTGGAACATAAAACATTAAAAAAGAATGTTAAAAATTGTTTTTTACATATAACTGGAAAAAAATAAAATACAATTTTTAAAAAAGAACTTCTTTTCAGACAAAATTTTCAATTTCCCCATTCCAGCCAAAACTTTCACCAGAATTTGCTACTCAAAATCAAAATGAACTACTCTGAAGTTCCTTTCATAAGGAACAGGGCAGCTAGGTGATACAGTGGGTAGAGCACCAGGCCTGGAATCAGGAAATTATTGTACAGTCATTTTTTCAGTCGTGTCTGACTCTTCGTGACCCCATTTGGAGTTTTCTTGGCAGAGATACTAGAGTGGTTTGCCATTTCCTTCTCCAGCTCATTTGAGAGATGTAGAACTGAGGCAAACAGTCACTTGCCCAGAGTCACATAGCTAATAAGTGTCCAAAGCCAGATTTGAATTCAGGAAGAGGAGTCTTCCTGACTCCAGGCCCAGCACTCTATCCTCTATGCTACCTGGCTGTCCCAGAATCAAGAAGACCTGAGTTCAAATTGGGCCTCAGACACTTACTAGCCATGTGACCCTGGACAAGTCACTTAAACTCTGTTTGTCTCCGTTTCCTCATCTGTAAAATGGGGATAATAATGGCACCTGCCTTCCAATGTTGTGAAAATCAAATGAGATAATAACTGTAAAGTGCCTGGCACATAGTAATCCACCATAAAATGATAGCTATTATTATTATCACTATTATTTTCTTTTGAGTCTGCTAGAAGTAGGAAAGAGAGGTACACTTCAGAAAGAAGAAATACCAAAGGATTTGAATAACCCAATCACTCAACTGACCATAAATGAATAATTTATATTAATATATTAAATATAATTAATTATTAAATTAATTAATTATATTTATTAAATATAAGCTAGGGAAGAGAGGAGGGCAAAAGTTCTTTCCTCTTTCCTGTATAAAACAGGCTCCGGGCTAATTCTCTCAACTTTCCCTTAGACTCATATGCCACATCCCAGAGTACTTCTCCCCTCTAGAAGTCTCTAGAGGTAACCTGGAGGAATTACTGTCACTGATGAGCCCACACTGGGGTGCTTCCCAATAACGTCAGGAAACCTACACAAGGTCTGGCTTCTAACAAGTTAACATCTTCCCAATATCAATTCACCGACTAACATTGATTGGCTTTTACAAAGGGATATTGACTGAGAAGGCTGAGAGAGGACCAAAGTATAACATTCTCCTGAAGTGGGAGGCACACTCTTCCCCTCCACACACCCACCTCAATCCCTATGGAAAGTAAACTCAAAATGTTTGTGACGAAACACAAAACACCACCACTCTTCCACAAGTGTGCATGGGGTGGAAGTGGGGGTGGGCACCTTGGGAGTCCTCTTATCTCTTTGAGGAGTTTCCACCAGGTTTAGTTCTGAGCATAGCATGGCCAGCTAGCTGTTCCTTGCTGGGCTAGGTCAAGGTTGTTTCGTGACCCAACCAAGGCTGTTCCTCAGGATTGTTCTGCGGTCTCTTTACAAAATTCAACTCCTGCTGCCACTGGGTCTGTGATTCTGGTTGAAGGTAGGATGTCAGATGGCTTCAGGGGATATTGCAATCTTGCAAGTTGCCTGAGTGTGCCTCTAGATGGATTCCCCAGTCTCACTAGTCATCTGAGTGCTTCCATCTCAGGATATTTATCCCCCTAAGATCAGGAAAGAAGAAAGACACCAGGAACAGAAGTGCCAGAGGTTTTCATGGACACATGAAGTTGGGTATGGAGACAAAGCAACTGAAGCCAGAGCTGTTCCCCCAGCCCAAGGCTTACATCAATTCTTCCTCCTTCAAAGCCATCAGAGAAGAGAGTGAGTCTGCTTGAATCTTTTGCATTCACACTCAGTTCTAACTCGGTAGACACACAGTGAGCTGACAGAGACAAGTCAAAAGATACCTATGCATGCTCTGAAGTGAGGGGAAGGGCCTTTTCATTAATCTCACCAAGTATCTACATGGAGTAGAACCAGGAAGACCCTGATGTTGGGAAAGATTGAAGGCAAAAGGTAAAGGGGATGGCAGAGATAGTCTCATGGAAACAACGAACATGAACTTAGACAGACTTTGAGAGATAATGGAGGATAGAAGGACCTGGGAATGCTCTGGTCCATGGGATCACAGAAAGTTGGATATGACTGAAACGAGTGAACAACAACAAATGAAGAATACAAATGATTTGCTCCAAACCATACGAGAGTCGGGGCAAAAACCAGGATAAACCCAGTTTTCATGGTCCCAAATCCAATACTCATTTCCTTCTCCAAGCTGCAACCCCATATAGGCCACATATGGAGTAGTGATGTATATGTTTGTATATGGTGTCAACACCTCTTACTCATGCAATTTCATGTCACTTTATTTTTAAACCTTTTGAAATAGAACAGAAATACATTAAAAATAACAGTGAATCAACCATCATCCCACCATGAGTGGGCACCTAACAAATAGGAATATCTCACATGGCCATCAATCATCATCAATCACCATCTCATATTATTTTAACATGTTAAGGTTTATTCATACACAAATAATGTAATGATCAGTCTATGTAACCTCATTATGGACCCCAAAGTAACATAAGAAAAGAAACTAGGAGGAGATACTTAGCAGTCACCCCTCTGTTCTTTATCTAGGAAGGAGTAGTCATGCCCTTATTTTGTCCCAGGGTAGGTAAGCACATGGTCTAGCTGACTTATTGTGTAGAGAAAAGATTAGACAAACCCCTAGTTGTACCCATAGGAAAAACACCAACTGTCTTGCCTCAGATTCATCCTGGCCTCTCTGCTTCTCACACACATTTGGTGCCACCTACAGGGTACTACTTACTGTTGGGGTTAGCCTGCCCTGGAGGCCCTAGAAAAGGCAGGGGTTAAGGTCAAGGAGACTGAAGCCACCCAGGGAATCTCTGACATCAGCTTTTCCTCTAATTGCACATCTGGGGTGCCCTAGCCCCAGGCTCACAACTAGAACTGGCATGGGACTTCCAGGACATTATCTCAGGCATCAGAATATGCGGGAGGAGATGTGTTTCCTTCCTTACCCAGCAAAACACCAGCAACCTGACCTGCCCACTCCCTCATTCATCCTTTTTTTCCCTTGCCCACTTTCCTACCAAGATCAGTTGCTCCTTCTCACCATGTGCTACCTCCCCTGGTGGCCCTTAGCACAAGAGACAGCCAGAAGGAAGGTCTGAAGATGGCAGCAGGAGTGTAAGGAGTGTGCCAGCTTCTGGCTCTGTGGGTCAGTGGTTACAAAAGAAAGAACAGTCAGCCTTGGAGAGGATTCCAGAAGATGTGATCTTTTGGGAAGGAAACTAAGTTTTAGTCATCTAGGTACCTCCAGTTCACCCTCCATCTTTTCCAGTAAGTTCAATGCCTGGCTCAGTCTCCTCCACTCCAACACTGGTCCCTTCAGACACCCTAGCTTCCCAATTCAATTATCTCCCCAATACCCATGATCTCTCCCTCACCCATGCAGCCACACAGCAGAGTGGCCATATGTTAGACACTCCTCTCCCTCCCCACACACACCCCTAAATTGAATTTGCCCCAGGTGCCGGAATTCCTAGGTCTTCCCAGACATCACAGGACCTTACTTTCATGTAGAAAACAAAAAGGACAGTGTAGGGCTACACTTGTAGGCACCCCATTCTTAGTTTTAGAACCATGCCATGCTCCCTGAACTGTCTACACCTCCAGTGCCAACTGGGAAATGGGAAAGAACATCAGCCCCACCCTTCCTTCTCCTTTCTACTCTGTGGCAGCCTATTAGCACTTCGCTCAGGAGGCATCCTAGTCCTGGAAAGGGAATCCTCCCTTCAGCCCTTCTGGGGTAGGCTGGTCAGATTTGGCCCCTTCTCCAAAGAGACAGGGTATGGGGAAAACATCAGAAACAGCCTGAGGAATTAATGAGTCCAGAGATGTAGTCATAGGGCACCACGCATATTGTGCCATCTGTTTGCAGTCTTAACTGGCTTCTCCTGACTCACTCCTTCACTCTTCTCCTAGCTTTGCTCCCAACTCTCCCAATTTCTCCATTCCCCAGTAGTCTTTTCACCCTGGAAGATGCCTCTTCCTCTGAAGCCTTCTCATCTTGGAAGAACCCTCCAACCTGCGATTTCATCCTCTGATTGTGGGGTTCCCCCCAAAACTTCCATTTTGAGGACGTATCCAGGCCAGCTTCATGCTCACTCCACTCCTGACTCTCCAGACTTCTCCATTCTCCTGAACAGGTACCTTCTCCTCATGACCCTCTAACCTCTACTTCTCCAGCCTCCTTTTATGTGTTGTCTTTCCTGTTAGACTTTAAGTTCCTTGAGGACAGAGGCTTTCTTTTTGCTTGTATTTGTGTATTCTCACCACTTAGTACAGTGCCTGTACAGTGTTTAATAAATGCGTGTTGGCTTGGTTTCTGATTTGTAGTCATAGGTGTATGGGGGTTTCTTAACTCATGACTGGTGCATGGTAAACTCAGTATGAATAGCTTATTCATTCTGAACATCAAGTGAGAGGTGGGGCAGTGAGCAACTCATAGCCTACAAGCCTAGCAGGCAGCTAACTCCTGGTTGAATGACACATGTATTGCTATCCTCTCCCCACCTCCCTAGCTCCTTGCTCCCCCTCATGCCCTGCAAAGAATCAGGACATAAGGCTGGGAGCCAGGTGGTTGCAGGACAGAAACATATCTTTACCATAGCCTTTGGTTTTATATCAATATATATCATTTATATTTATATCATTATATTTATATCAATAAATTAGTCTGAAGGGGGGAGAGAATTTCAAATTTAAAAAAGTTTTCTGTGCTCTTTCATATATATATATATGTATATATTTTTAATGTGAATGGCATCTTTCTCCGTTGAATTCTTGTTCTTTGAACTAGCAAGGCTGCCCACTTTTAACAGCTGAATTTGATTAACCAAGGGTTGAGTTGAATACCAAAGATCATCTTACATCTTCACAAGATTTAGAGCTAGACTTTTTGTGGTGGCAAAGAATTGGACATTGAGAGGATGCCCATCAATTGGGGAATGGCCGAGCAAATTGTGGTATATGAATGTGATGGAATATTATTGTGCTATAAGAAATGATGAACAGGCTGACTTCAGAAAAACCTGGAAAGACTTGTATGGTCTGATGCTGAGTGAAATGAGTAGAACCAAGAGAACGTTGTACACAATAACAGCCACATTGTGTGATGATTAATATTGATAAACTTAACCCTTCCTGGCAATACAAGGATCTAAGACATCTCCAGAGGCCTTGTGATGGAAAATGCTATCCACAGCCAAAGAAAGAACAATGGAAGCCAAATTATTTTTTTCTCTTCTGTTGAGTTTTGTTTCCTCTTTCTGATGGTTCCTCCTATTGGTTTTAATTTCTACTTACATCATCACTAATGTGAAAATATGTTTAATGTGAATGTAAATGTATAGCCTATATCAGATTGTGTGCTGTCTTGGGGAGGGTGGTGGGGAGGAAGTGGGAGAAAAATTTTAAACTCAAAAGCATATGGAAGTGATTATTGACAAATCAAAATAAATTAATAAAAAAAAAAGATTTAGAGCTAGAAAAGACCTTAGAGTTCACCTAGTTCAAGACCCTCAGGAAACTGAACCCCAAAGAGGTTAGATAACTCACCCAAAGGTCTCAAGCTGGTAAGCAGCAGAGGGCTCAGGTCCTCACAGTGACCAGGAACGGGCCAGCTAAATATTGATGGATGGACTTAGCCCTTGTCAGAAGTGGAAGCCCATGATCAACTTATTCCAACCCATTTTTGCAAAAGAACACTAGATCTGTATGGCACAGGAAACCTTTCTTTCTCCAGGAATAGACACAATGCAGGTCCATTTCAACTACGTGGACTACATCCTCCTCCCCTCAAAAAAGAATCGTTTCCCTGACCTATGCGGTCCAGGACTTTTCACTGGAATCCCAGTCAAGGTCTCCAGATCTATTGATTTATAGGCTCAGGCATTTCTGACTCTTTGCAGAAAAGTATGGACACACTAGTAGGCAGGATGGATTTAGGAAGGAAGTTAAGAAGCTTCTCTGGGCTTCTATTAAACTGCTCAATGATCACAATGGGAAAGGAAAACAAGTGAGCTCACAGGGCACAAGACCTGGCTTGTCAGTTGGCAACCCTATGCCAGTGTTGGCTACATCAACGAACCTGGGTTGGAGCTAAGGAAAGGTTCTACTACCATCAGTGCTGTGTCACAGAACAGTGGAGCTGGCCAGAAAGGTCCAAGACCAGGAATTACATGAGAATGGAGGTTCTGACTGGGTTGGTGAGGGTACAAAGCCTATTGGCACAGAATCCCCCATCTGCCTCTATTTCCGAGTAGGGCAGTCCAGGCCAGAGGCCCAATTATCTCTAAGAGTATTCATATAATCTTCCCTCCTTCCTTCCTTCCTTCCTGGGATGGATTCAAAGCTTTCAAGTCACATTTCTGTGATCATGGACAAGTCACTTAGCCTCCCCCAGCCTTAGTTTCCAAAACTGTAAAATGAGAGAGTTAGATTAGATGGTCTATGACTATCTAAATGTGAGACGTTACATAGGCAATTGTTTCCCTCCCTAAAGTGATCCACAATACCTGAAATTCTTTTAACTGAAGAAAAAGTTCTAATTCCTCCACTGGAAAGAAAAGGCTTGTAATAAATTCAATCAAACAGTAGGATATTTAGTATTTGGACACCTAATAAATGCTAGTTGACTGATTTCCTGTTTTCACAGGGAGGAAGGGCTTAAAAGGATAAATCTGAATGGAGAGGGAATTGCTATTGAGATGATAAAAGGGGTAGAGACCCCAAAGACAAAGTTGGCTGACTTTGTGACTTTGTCCCTAGCCTGCCGAGGAGATATTTTATATACTGCCCCACCCACCCTACATTCACACACCTTAGCAGCAAATACATGAATGCACCAAAGTCCTTGAATTTACCTGGTATCTTAATTATGGCATCTTACCGACTCCATTCCATTCTGCTCACCAAGCTTATTCTAGTTTCACTTTGAAGCTTACTCTTAAAGAATAAAAGAAAAAAATGACCTTTCAATAAGTCCTAGATGCGGGTCTGGCTGGGATGGACTCTTCAAAGTTCAGGTCTCTATAGCATTTGTCCAAAAGCTTGAGGGCATCATTCAAACAGCAAGGTTCCCAGGCACGGGAGCCGATCCCTTTGGTCAAGGCAGAATAAGCCAGGGGCCTTAGTCCACCTGATCAGCCTTTGACTAGTCTCACCTGTCCCTACATTTATGCACTCCTGGTGCCTATCTTTCCAACTTCTGCCCATCCTAGAAACAACCCCACTCCTACTCTCATCTCATAGTACCGGCTTCTCACTTGTCCTCTCATCCATAATTCCAGGGCTGACAGCATTTTGATTCACATGCTTCTTGCTACCCGTCTCTGCATCTTAAGAACATAGATCTTATATTCTTATTATAATTATTAGATCCTTTGACTTTCAAGGGCATCGAGCCCAGTCCCATTCATTACACACCTAAGGAAACAGCCCAGAGACATGATTTGCATAAGATCTGTTGTTTTTTTAATGGTCCCTAGAACCATACTTTTTCATTTATGAACATTCATTGAAAAAAAAATTGACTTCTGAAATCTCCCTCCCACCTACCCTTCCCTCACCAAGGCAAGCAATGATATCAATTATATTTCCATATTAGCCATGTTGCAAAAAAAAAAAGCAAAAATAAAATGAAAAAAATTATGCTTCAATCTGCACTCAAACTCCATCAGTTCTTTCTCTGGAGGTGGTTAATATTTTTCTTAAGTCCTTGCCTTGGATCACTGTATTGATCAAGCTAAGTCATTCACAGTTGATCATTGAACAATATCACTGTTACTGTGTAGAATGGCTCTTGGTTCTGCTCACTTCACTTTGTTCAATGTAAGTTTTCCCAGGTTTTTCTGAAACCATACTGCTTGTCATTTCTTATAGCACAATAGTATTCCAATCACATACCACAACTTGCTCATTCCCTAATGAATAGGCATTCCCTCAATTTCCAATTCTTTGCCACCACAAAGAGCTGCTATAAATATTTTTGTACATAGAGCTCCTTTTCCTTTTTCTTTGGTCTCTCTGGTATACAGACCTAATAGTGGCATTGCTCAGTCAAAAGGTACAGTTTTACAGCCCTTTGAGCACAGTTCCAAATTGTTCTCCAGAATGGCTGAATCAGTTCATAACTCCACCAACAATATATTAGTGTTCCAATTTTCCCATATCCCCTTCAACATTTATCATTTTCTTTTTTTGTCATACTAGCCAAACTGATGTGAGGTGGCACCCCAGAGTTGTTTTAATTTGCATTTCTCTAAATATTATTGGTTTAGAGCAATTTTTCACATGACTATAGACAGCTTTGATTTCCTCTTCTGAAAAATGTCTGTTCATATCCTTTGACCACTTATCAATTGAGCAACGACTCATATTTTTGTAAATTTAGCTCAGTTCCCTATATATTTGAGAAATAAGGCCTTTATCAGAGAAACTTGATGTAAAATTTTTTCCCAGTTTCCGGCTTTCCAATCTTGGCCACATTCGTTTTATCTGTGCAAAGCTTTTTAAATTTCATGTAATTAAAATTCTTCCCTTATCCAGAGATCTAACGGGTAAAATTTTCCATGCTCCATTAATTTGCTTATAATATCACACTGTGTCTAAATCATATATCCATTTTGGCATACCCATAAGCAATTGATATTTCTCTAATTTATATCTCTTTATGTTGTGTGAAAAGTGTTTTGTACTTGTGTTCATATACTTCCTAGGTTTGTCTTGGCAGGTACACTCCCAAGTATTTTATATTGTCTGCAAGTTATTTTAAATAGAAACTCTTTCTGCTGAG
Organism: Vombatus ursinus; assembly: GCF_900497805.2. NCBI lineage: Eukaryota > Metazoa > Chordata > Mammalia > Diprotodontia > Vombatidae > Vombatus > Vombatus ursinus. Next base: position 6,003,479 of record NW_020949997.1, read on the forward strand.
TTTTGTTGGTAGCATATAGAAATACTGGTGATTTATGTGGGTTTATACCCTGTGACTGTTGGCAGTTGTTCAGTTTCCACTTGTTTTTAAATTGAATCTAGGGGTTCCTTAAGTATACCATCACACCATCTGCAGAGATAGTTTTGTTTCCTTGTTCCCTATTCTAATTCCTTCAATTTCTTTTCCTTCTCTTGTTGCTATAGCTAGTATTTCTAGAATACTGTTGAATAACAGTGGTGATAATGGACATCCTTGTTCCCCCCTTATCTTATCGGGAAGGCTTCTAGCTTAGCTCCATTATAGATAATGCTTGTTCTTGATTTTAGACAGATACAACTTACCATTTTAAGAAAGGTTCAATTGATTTCCATGCTTTCTAGTGTTTTAATAGGAACGAGTGCTGTATTTCTTCAAGTCTTTTCTGCATATACTGATATGATCATAATTTTTTATTTTGTTATTGATATGGTCAATTATGCTGATAATTTTCCTAATGTTGAACCAGCCTTGCATTCCTGGTATAAATCCCACCAGCCATAGTATATGATCTTTGTGATATATTGCTGTAATCTCCTTGGTAGTATTTTATTTAAAAATTTTGCAACAATATTCATTAGGGGAATTGGTCTAGTTTTCCTTCTGATTTTCCTTCTCTGTCTCCTCTTCCTGGTTAAGTATCAGCACCATATTTGTGTCATAAAAGAAATTTAGCAGGACTCTACAACCAGAGGGTAAAATAGAAATGGAAAGAATTCACCAATCACCTCCTGAAAGAGATCCCCAAAGGAAAACTCCTGGGAATATTATAGCCAAATTCCAGAGTTCCCAGGTCAAGGAGAATATATTGCCAAGTAGCCAGAAAGAAACAATTCAAGTATTATGGAAACACAATCAGTATAACACAAGATTTAGCAGGTTCTACGTTAAGGAACTGGAGGGCTTGGAATGTAATATTCCAGAGGGCAGAGGAGATAGGATTACAGCCAAGAACCTCCTACCCAGCAACTCTGAGTATAATCCTTCAGAGGAAAAAATGGACAGTCAGTGAAATAGAGGACTTTCAAACATTCTTGATGAAAGGACCAGAGCTGAATAGAAAATTTGACTTTCAAATACAAGACTCAAGATAAGCATGAAGAAGTAAACGGGAAAGAGAAATCATAAGGGATTTATTAAGGTTGAACTGTTTATATTACTACATGGAAAGATATTTGTAACTCATGAGACCTTTGTCAGTATTAGGATAGTTGGTGGGAAAAAATTTTATGCATATATAGATAGAGGGTACAGGGTGAGTTGAGGATGAAGGGGTGATATCTGGAGAATAAAATTAGGGGTGAAAAAAGATGATACTGGGAGGAGAAAGGGAGAGGTAGAATGGGGTAAATTATCTCACATAAAACAGACAAGAAAAGGCTTTCACAGTGGAGGGGAAGTAGGGGAAGGTAAGAAGGAATGAGTGAATCTTATTCTCATTAGATTTGGCTTAAGAAGAGAATAACATACACACTCAATTGGGTATGGAAATCTATCTTGCTCTACAGGAAAATGGGGGGAAAGGGATAAGATAGTGGGGGTGATAATAGAGGGGAAGGCAGATGGGGGAGGGGGTAATCAGAAGCAAACACTTCTGAGGAGGGACAGGGTCAAAAGAGGGAATAGAATAAACAGGGGGCGGGATAGGATGAAGGGAAATACAGTTTTTCACAACATGACTATTATGGAAGTATTTTGCATGACTATACATGTATAACCTGTATCAAGTTGCTTGTCTTCTCAATGAGGGTGGGTGGGGAGGGAGGAAGGGAGAAAATTTGGAACCCAAAACAAATGTTAAAAACTGTTTTCACACGCAGCTGGGAAATAAGATATAGTCAATGGGGTATAGAAATCTATCCTGCCCTACAGGAAAATTGAAGGGGAAGGGGATAAGAGAAGGGGAGGGAGGAGAGATAGAAAAGAGGGCAGATTAGGGGAAGGGGTATTCAGAATGCAACATCTTGGGGTGGGGGGAGGGACGAGATGGGGAGAAAATCTGGAACTCAAAATCTTGTGTAAGTGAATGTTGAAAACTAAAAATTAACTGATTAATTAAAAAAACAAAAACAAAACAAAAATTAAAATTAAAATAAAAAAAGAGGAAACTGAGGCTCCTCTATTAAAAAATATCATAGTTCTTCTGTTAATGCAATTTATGTTTTTGTAAATATTCATTTCACTTAAATTGTCAGAATGATTTGTATAGGGTCTTAGAGGTAGATAAAACAATAGTCAGGATTTAAATCAGTGCCTTTTGACCTTTATATCCAGCGTTCTTTCCATGAGTTCCACTAGGTAAAGACCCAGAAAGACACAGAAGACCTTTCCCAAGGTAAAGAAACTCAAATTTATTGTACTTCACATTTTTCATCATTTTCCATGGAGAAAAAAAACTCACATTTCCTACCCCTTGGGAAAGTTTCTAATTCTTGGCTGGCTTCAGGTCCCTTTCACCTCACACCAAAAACTGCCCTGAAGCAGTCATCTAGCCAGATTATCTTTTTCTCAGACAGGGTAATAGACCAATCTGTGTCAGAGTAACACCTGTTCTCATTTTTCTATCTACTTGCACATATTCCCTCAGATTCCAGGCAGGTTGCCACTAGATGGTGCACCTGTTCATTTTGATTGTGACATCCACTCTACATCTAGCCAGATTTTTTTTTTAACATTCTTTGTTACCCAAATACATACAATAATGTGACTTGCAATTACAATCACCTTTTTATAATGGATTTTTAAAAATAACTACAAAAGAACAGACAGCCAAACCCAAGTCTATGTGCATCTGGGATCTCATCCTCATTTGTCCTACTTCCAGTATTTTTTTACTCTGATTTAGAATTAAATTCTGATGTTTTTTAGGTTATAAATCCCCCAAGCTTATAGGCCTACCAAGTTCCAGAGCTTGTCTCTGGTCTACAAGCCAACGTTTGTCCCTAGTACTTAGTCCTCATTGGTTAGTGCTGTTCTATGCCACATCAGGACATGCAAAACTTCTTAGAGGTCTGTATTAACCATGTGCCCATTCCTAAGTCAATAAAGAGAAAAGACCACATCTGTCCAGAGTCTGAGTTCCCACTTATGTTTCTGTCCCAATCAGAAAGAAGTGGTCATCAAACAGAAGAAAAGTTTTATTTATTCTATTGCACATCCTTATTGTTTTTCTTTTTGTGAATAGTCATTTTAAAGGAAGGTTCACCCCTTCCTTTTCACCTCTTCTCTTCTGCAACCTAGATGCTATCAGTCAATAACAAACACTGGGGGTTTGTTCTCTAAGCCCTGAATTTAGAAAACCATTAGCTTTTAATCCAATTAATCTTCTTACTGGCATATTTAAATCTAGTTTAAAGCTCCTGAACTTTGGTTAGCTTAATATCCCTCTCTAAGCCTGTTTCCTTACTTGCGGAATATTTTAAAGATCCAATGAGAGAATCTGTAAAGCACTTTGTGAATTATAAACAGCTATAAAAGCTTCAACTATTGTTTTCACAATATAAAAAAGGTGGGACTCAATGATCTTTAAAGACCCTTCCAACTATCTCCCAACCTTTCATATTGCTTTAAATAGCAGATTAAAAAACTAATATTGCTGTTTTCTCCACAATGTTATTTTGTTTTCCTAGGATTAGGTTTGAACCAAACTGGAGTCAATTACCCTCTATTGTCACATTATTACCAATGTTTACTTCATTCTAAACTTTTCTCTAACCATGTCGTACTCTCAAAATATTATTCCAAACTTCCTACTATATAATTGGATGGTATCTTACAGGCAGTTTGGCACGGTGGACAGAATACTAGACTTGGAGCCAGAAAGACCAACTTCAAATCCTAATATAGATACTTATTATACGGGCAAGTTATTTAACATCTGAGTCTCAGTCTACTCATCAAAAAAAAAAAGGGATAATAATAGCACCTACCTCATAAGATTGTTGCGAGGATCAAATATATATAAAGTGCTTTTTAAACCTTAGAGAACTTTATGTGCACTAATTATCTTAGGACTCCGTATGTCCTTTCATTTCCTTTAATAAAAATTTCTGATCCATACACCAGATCAATGCATAAGATTTGGGGGTATATATGGTATCTACCTTGCATATTAGTTACGAATGAATGTATCTTTGTTATTATGACACTACTTGGCATAGTGTGAATGAAAGTCATGATTTCCAAACTGGACCTATAGATAACTATAACAACAAATATTCCAGTGGACTGGGCTTTCAGTGTGGTCCTTCTGCTCTGCATGGAGAGTTCAAGCTCAGCTAAAGGCCTAAAGATATGATTACAGCTATGACATTTATGGTTTTCTCTTCAAGAGGAATTCCTGATGCTGAATAAGGATTGTTATGGATAAATGTTTACTCCCCCAACCAAAATGTAAACTCTTTGTATAACAAAATGGGATACTCTCACTATGTAAAGAGATGACTCCCTCAGCCAGATTCCCTGTCACCAAGGCCTTATTTTTCCTTCTATCACCAAGGACTTAAAAGGGAGAAGATAAACTCTATCCTACAGTTAACTGTCTTTCCCTATTTTCTCTTCTCTGAGAGTACTTTTTCCTACCTTGTCCACTGTAGCCTAGCATATAAGGAGTTCAAACACACAACAAAACTACAGCAAATTCTGCAATACAACCCTGTACAGCTGAGGTAAATCAAAAACATTCTTAAGCTACTCATCTAGGAAGCATTTAAATGATCAAAAAATCCTTATCCTTCATTCCCTTCAAATCTGTGTTATTGGTCTCCAGTCCTTGGGGTTACAGTTCTTTTACTGACCTACCCTGCTTCTTAACTGTAGGCCTAGGCTGCATTCTTAAATTTATCTAAATTGCCAGGGTAGGGTCCTTTTGACCATCACATTTTGGCTTTCAACTGGAACTTGCTACTGTGAGAAGCAAAGGCCTCACTAATACAACCAAGGCTCTAGATCTCTGCGCAGAAGAAATGCTGACAGCCTTTCTTTTGGTTTTGGATATTCAGCTGAGACGGCCCATATCAATAAATACTTCCTGAGTTTTATCCACCCCGTTCTTTTCTTTTCTTCCTCGTGCCTTTGCTTTTAGTGCCTTTGCTTTTTAATGCTTTTAATATCTTCTAGACAGCAGTTTCTCCAAATTTTCACTCTACATCAACACACCTTGCACTCTTTCACCTCCAGTTTTTCTAAGAGTTAAATATTCCATATCCTGGCATCCTCAGCCCTGTTTAGAGAACCTCACTCCTTTGAAGGTCACCCCATTCCCTTTCTCAGGGAGTCAATAGCTCATATCGCATTACTGATATAAAGACAATCATTACTTTGCCAAGGAAATCCCTCAGTGTCATCCACTACAACATTTTAAAATACGCAAAACTCCACATTTACATTCAACACACCTACCATCCAGATCCCATATAAGACTGCACATCAATCATAACAACTTTTTGGTGTGCATGGTCTTTTTGTAACACTATCTTACAGTCTTTGCAGTATCTGCAGCACTTAATACAGTGCTAGACTCATAGTAAACCCTCAAACATTTGCTGAATTCACTGCATTCGTGGAATCTCTATCCAGTATGAATTCTCTTTTGTTGAGTAAATGCTGAGTGATCACTGAAGACTTTTTCGTATTTGCTGGCTTTACTGCCAACATGAGTTTTTCGATGTTGAGAGAGGGAGGAGCTCTGGCTGAAGGCTTTGTCACATTCATTACACTTATATGGTTTCTCTCCAGTATGAGTTTTCTGATGTTTTGTAAGAGATGAACTCTGGCTAAAGGCTTTCCCACATTCCTTGCATTTATAGGGTTTCTCTCCAGTATGAGTTCTCTGATGTCGTATAAGGGCTGAGCGGTCACTAAAAGCTTTCTCACAGTCGTTACATTTATAAGGTTTTTCTCCAGTATGAGTTCTCTGATGTTGAGTAAGAGCAGAGCAGTAACCAAAGGCTTTTCCACATTCAGTACATTCATAGGGTTTCTCCCCAGTATGAGTCCTCTGATGTTGAATGAGCCCTGAGCGGTCACTGAAGGCTTTCCCACATTCATTACATTTATAGGGTTTCTCTCCAGTATGAATTACCTGATGTTGAGTAAGAAATGTGCTTTGACTAAAGGCTTTCCCACACTCATTACATTCATAGGGTTTCTCCCCAGTATGAATCCTCTGATGTTGAGTAAGGTATGAACTTTGATTAAAGGCTTTCCCACATTCATTACATTCATAGGGTTTCTCTCCAGTATGAATTATGTGATGTCGAATAAGGGCTGATCGGTGACTGAAGGCCTTCCCACATTCATTGCATTCATAGGGTTTCTCTCCAGTATGAATTCGCTGATGAAGGGTAAGGTGTATGCTCTGGCTGAAACCTTTTCCACATTCATTACATTCGTAGGGTTTTTCTCCAGTATGAATTCTCTGATGGAGGATAAAGGCTGAGCAGTAACTAAAGGCTTTCCCACACTCATTACACTTCCAAGGCTTCTTCCCTGCACAAATTCTCTGATCTTTAATCAGGTCTGAATTCTGTTTCAAGTTCTCTCCAAGTGTATCACATTTAAGAAATCTCTCTCCCGTAGGAACTTTCTGTGGTGTAACAATGAATGACCTCAGGCCAAAGTTTCTCCCAAACTCATTACCTTGATGGCTTCTCTCCCCAGTTGTTTTCTTGTGAACAGCTGTGTCTTGGCTTAAATGTTTCTCATAGTTGCTCTCTAACTGTCCTTCACATTGCCAGGTTTCTTCCAACACAGAATCCCTTGTGAGTCTTTCCATTAACACCCCATGGGATGATTCTTCTTCAGAAATGTCCTGCCTTGAAATTAACTTCTCAGTTTCAGGTCTAATATCCCAATCTGAAAGAAATGAAAAATGCAAATGTGCCCCTTATTCTGTGTTAGAAGGGAACTACTTTAGTTGGAAGAGAATAATGAAACTGAAAACAATGCCTACAAAGGGAGGAACCAGACAGTATTTGAATATAGTCTTAACATTCCTGAGAGATGGGTGTCAGAGGTTTAAGATGCTGACAAAGGAAAAATGGCTGTATGCCCAAGGGTAGGTGGGGTGGAAGGGCAGCTGCCATGTCAGTTATTCCCCAGGCCTTTTTAAAGACATCAGGAAGCAGCCACAGGGACAGTGTTAATAAGGTATTTTGACCAACTCAGGGTGTGGTAAAGGAAGAGTTAACATTGTCATGACATGAGCTTAAGGAATCTGAGTGTCAGTGTGACTGTTTGGGCTGAAGTCTGGTACAAGTTTGTGGGTTGACAGAGAGCAGGAATATAATTCAGAACAGCTTTAGTGAATGCTACAGAAGAAAGTCAGTAAATGCTAGGACAAGCAAGGAGCCCCACCTGTGGTTTCTGAAAGACCACCTTCAATGATTTGGGTCCCACAGCAGAATGCTGTGATGAGAAGTTACCTAGATCTGATCTAATATTTCTCTGAACCTGGAGCAGGCATGATTATGAATGACATTTTTGTGAGTGAGTGAAGAAGTGAAGAGGGGTCACAAGTCTTTAAAGAATAAAAAAGATACAAAGTTTGGAAAAACAATAAAAAACCTAAGCATCAAAGATCAGAAAATATGAAATTTAACAGTAGCTGAAAAAGGTAGATTAAGATCAGAATGTGTTTCCTGGAAATACCCGAAGCCACCAACCTAATCCAATATAAATTCCTATTAGGGTTACTGTAACAGCTTCCTAGGCTCCCATCCTTCTAATTTCTCCTGCATTTGGCTGTCAGACTAATTCTCCTAACACCTTTTTAACCTGATTATACTCAAAAACCTCCCATGCACTCAGGATAATGCCAAACTCTTAAATCTGGCATTCCTAGCCTTCCCCACTCTAACCTGATGTTATCTCCTGGTACTAACCCTACCATGGTCCCTCTGCATCAGAGCAGCACCTGTCCTCTCTTCCAAACTCGGCCTGTTCCCTGCCGACCCTGGTCTCCCTGGCAGAGATACTTTTTCCACTTCTCTAATCTCTAGGCATCTTCCAGGAACAATCTCCAATTCTACAGACTCCACAAAGTCTTCCTCAACAATACCAGCCCACACTAATCTCTCCCTTTGATAAATTTCTAAGTACTGCCTCTATTATTTATTCAGGCACAGTGAATGTGTACGCTTGAATTGTTACTGAGCTGTTTTGAGCATATGTGTCTGCCTTATCTCCCCAATCAGTGCTTCAGAGGACAGAGACTTGGTCCTTCATTACTTATACAGTCCCCAAGTACAGGGCAAGAGTGCTATGCATAAAGCTGCCAAAAAAGCCAATTGTCACGAAAGGTGATGCAAAAAATATGACTACTAGCTAAAAAAGAATGTTCTAAAGAGAAAGTTATTCAAACCACTTAGCACCCAATTAATCACGAACTTATTCAGAATCTGCACGCCCAGCATTGGAAATAGAAGCATAAGACATGGTTCCCTCTCTCCAGCTTATAGTACAGGTATTAAGATGAGACGAACCGTGTTAAGTGCATGTGTATTGTAGTAAAAGACTAATGGGCAGGGAGTTAAGACATGTGAGTTCTAAGTCCTACATGGCTACTAACTCACTGTATGGTGCTAGAGAAGTCTCTCTGAGCCTCAAGTCCTTCTAACTCTAAAATTACATGGTTCTACATAAAAAAATTAGAACAATACCGCCAAGTATATAATCAAGTGAGATATTTTGTAGCATAAAGTATAATAGAAGTTCACAGAAGGATGGGATTAATTTAAGCTTAGAACAATTGAGAAAGGATTTAGAGAATGGGAACTTGACCTAGATCTTTAAAAATAAGAAGATGGATAGAAGAGGAGGAACGTGGAGGGACTTTTGCTGTGGAGGACAGAATAGTTAAAGACCCAGACAACAGAGGGTTCAAGTTAGACAGCAATGAGGGGAAAAAAAGGTGAAAATCTAAGGTAGGAACCAGATAAAAATAACAACAACAATAGTAACAGTAGTATTTACATTGTGCTTTAAGGCTTACAAAGCACTTTACAAATATTAATTTATTTATCTTCACCACAACCCTGGCAGATAAGGACTATATTCTCTCCACTTTACAGAGGATAAAACTGAGGCAGATAAAGCTTAAGTGGCTTGCTGAAGGTCACACAGCTACATGTAAATGAGGCCACCTATAAATTCAGTCTTCCTGACTCCAGGTCCAGCATTCCACCCCTTGTACCACCTAGCTGGGAAGGACTTGAAAATTATTGCTGAAGAATTTATAATTAATAAGGTAAGCAACAAGAAAAAGAGTCATGTGGTAACAATGAGACAACAGACAGACAGCCCTGGTGATATACTGGTACCTCTGAGACAGTAAGAGTAAAAGAAGAAGGCCCCCAGCACAGTGGTTGGACCCTCTATAAAGATTTATGTTAGGGGCAGCTAGGTGGCACAGTGGATAGAGCACCGGCCCTGAAATAAGGAGAACCTGAGTTCAAATCCGGCCTCAGACCAAACACTTGACACATACTAGTTATATGACCTTGGGCAAGTCACTTAAACCCAACTGCCTCACAAAAAAAAAAAAAGATTTATGTTAAGACTTGGACAGAATCACATAGGATAAGGCATCATAGAAGAGTTGTACATTGCAGCACTTGAGGAAGTAAACACATGATAAAAAGCAGAGTATCATCAAAGTACGGAAAGCAACAGACTATGTTACTGAACGAGATTACATTAGGAAAGTAATATTTACATAGACTAGTGTGGGCACAGTATGTAGGCAGGACTGCAAGAGGGATGGGAATAAGGGAAATCAGCTAGGAAGCTACTGCAGCAAATGAGGCCAAGAATGAGGAGGCTATGAATTGGATGATGGAAGTTGCCATTCAAAGATTTAATTCAATTCAATACCTACAAAGTTCCAGGCAGACCCTCCCCTGGTCTCAAAGAGCTTAATGGGTGAATGGACAGCAAGAAATATACACAAATAACTATGATATAAGAGGCCAATGTGACAAGTGCAGAGGAAAAGTCCAGGCAAAGTACTGAGAAACCTAAGGAAGAATAGATTGTTCAGCCAAGTCTACAAGGGCACTCATACCATGTGGACTTTCACTTCTTCACAGACACAGGAGAATCCCATGAGAGTGCCTCACAAAATATTTCAAAGCTACAACCCCCACCAACTGGTTGGACTGCTATTTCCAATGACTCCCCCCTATTTCCTACACTGACCTAGGTGACCACCTTTTGGGTCTTTTCTCTCCAGCATCCACGGCTCTTTTCCTCGTTCCAGTTGGGAGATTACATCAGGCTTAGAGATTGGAAGTCCTGTTCATGACAAAAGAAATGGATATTAATGCTGAGGATAACACAACCACTCATTTTTCAGGAAAGAGAAAACATGATAGATGGAATGGTCTGGGGAAATGTGAAGACCATCTGAATGGTGTTCAGTACTGTGCTCATAGGAAGGGTGGAGAGGTGCAATGCACAGTGATGGAAGCCTCTCATTACCTCTTCAGGTACATGCAAGGACCAAGATGCTACAGCCCAAGGCGGAGCACAATAAATTACCTATGTCTAATCAGAAAAAGTAAAATGATGCATGAACCCCTAAGCCAGCCAAACTCAGCTAAATCCTGTACTTATGAACGCCCAATGAACAAATTCACAAGGGAAAGATGTCCTTACCCAACAGCACCAGGTTTCTATACCTCTCCAACATCACATCCCTGTACAGGTTTCTTTGAGCAGGGTCCAACTGCTCCCACTCCTCGAGGGTAAATTCCACAGCCATATCCTTC
>NW_020949997.1:6014293-6152243 GCF_900497805.2 Vombatus ursinus
GCAGTTGGCAACACCAGAGATAACAGAAAACACAGATAAGAACTGCTATTTATCAGAGTTTGACATGTGCCACATCAAGTGTAAGTTCCTATTCATTACACAACTAGCACTGCACTAGATTCTCTGGTAGATACAACTGCAGTATGAGGCACAGTCCCTAACCCTGAAGCACATAATCCTGCAGTGGCTAAACACATACATGGGAAAGAGAGCAACCTAACATATATAATCAAATGCCAAATTGTGTGATATAGACAAAAATGCTTTGGAGGTTCCAAAGGGATCTAAATACAATGGTAATGAAGGAAGCCTTTCAGAAGGCAGGATCAGGGGCAGCTAGGTGGTGCAGTGGATAGAGCCCCGGCCCTGAAATCAGGAGGACCTGAGTTCAAATCCAGCCTCGGACCAAATACTTGACACTCACTAGCTGTGTGACCCTAGGCAAGTCACTTAACCCCAACTGCAAAAAAAAAAAAAAAAAAGTGGGATCAGAATTTGACAGGAAGGTATTATCAAGAAAGCATTCCAGGTACGTGATGGTTTGGGAAAAGCACAGGCAAACATATTGAGACTTGCTAAGGCATGTGATGGGAAAAAGGAGAAAATTAGTCCACCTGAAGTCAGAAATTCATGCTGGGAAGCTTTAACTCCAGTCTCCTTCCTGTTGTCTATGTACTCTGTAAAATCCTTTCTTCTATAAACTTTTTTATCTCAAAAAAATTTTTAGAAACAGTCCGACTATACGTGTATCAAGAATTCTGTGATGAAAACAAGAAAGGAACCAGCAGGCTTTTGCAGACTAAATCATTATCTAAATAACTGAAAGATAATGAGAATGAAACCCTACTTTGTTGTTTTAGAAAAAAAGCATCTGACTCAGTAGAACAAATACAGCCCCCAATAAAGTATTTCTCACGTACATGTTAAAAGCATATAAAATTCCTTGGCAGAGCAGCCACAAGGATAACATAAAGCAAAGCATAAAACGGGGATATACAAGTATTTGTATTGCCTCTGTTATAGAGGATGTATTGTGAAGAGTCCAAATGGAAGAGAAATTCCCTAGACGTGAAGTCTCCAGCACTTAGCACTGCTGTTCCTATATGCAAAAAATGCTGAATACATCAAGCCCCAGAATAATCTTGCAGGGTGGAGAACCTGTGGCCTTGAGGCCACAAGTGCAGCCCTTTGACTGAGTCCAAGTTTTACAGAACAAATCTTTTTATTAAGGGGATTTGTTCTGTGAGTTTGGATTCAAGGGCTGCACTTGAGGACCTCGAGGGTCACATGTGGCCTTGAGGCCGCAGGTTCCCCACCCCTGCTCAAGCATGTTAGCTAAGTCCTCTATGGAGTATTTCATAAAAGTTATGAACAAGAATCACAAAGGACAAAAAGGCCTGAATAGATTATGGTACACACTGGTAGGAGGGCATATATCAATGTCACAGATTCACTGAAGCACAGATGAGGGGTCATTATCATCACAATCTATATACTGACCATTTTTATTTTTACTATAAATTATTAAATTCACAATCCTATATAAAGTGGTCTTCTGTAAGTAGTGGTTTCCTAAGCTCCTTTTTCCCTGCTTGATCCTACCACCTAAGTCAGTCATTGAGATGCCTAGATTTGAAACAGCGGCCTTATCTTATACCCAAGCTTTGATCCTAACTCTACAATAGGTGAGTATATTTAAAACTTGAACATTCCAATGCCTTTCTCTTAAAATCCCTAAATGTTTTAGTGAAATCCACTGACCAACTTCTTAAAATTTTCAGATTTTTCCTTAAACAGTTTGCAAGAGCAAATAAATCTTTATCAAGAATTTCTAATTTGCAGATAATTGCTCACAGATTCCATATGGCAGAACTGTATAAAGCAAGGAAGCAGAAGGAAGTATACCTTAAATAATGTTAATCTGTTGTTTACAGTACTACTTTAAAAAGCAAAAGTGCAGGGTTGGTCCTTTGTATTACTAATGGGAAAAGTACCATTCCCAACACAGTAGGGAAGAATTATTTGTCACAAAGTCCATGCTTGAAACCATAAGGTCTCAAGGTTTTTTCCAGTCGTAGCAAAATGGGGCCCAGCACACCAGCTGTACCATTTTTTAAAACACACACATTTTAACCCATGAAAAATACTTAAGAAACACAAGGGAAGATAATCATTAGAAATAACATACAAGATGAATATGTGAAATTAATAGGCCTTTCCCCATCCCCATAACTCACCCTCCTCACCCTCCCCCAGTACCTTCTCTCTGATATTAGCTCCAATTTACTCTGCATCTATTTTGTAAACATAGTTGTTTTCGTGTTGTCTCCTCCACTAGAATGTGAGGTCCTTGAGGACAGGGACTGTGTTTTTGCCTTTCTTTGTACCCCCAGCACTTAGCACAGTGCGTGGCACACAAGAAGTGTTTAAATAAAGGCTTGTTAACTTGTCATCATCAATCTTGAATGTGATTAAAGCTGGGATTTAAAAATGTATTACGCAAATAATACAGTATTGGGCATAAAACTTTTGTCTTGGAGACATGGCATTCTTTCTAGCAAAGTATTTAGCATGTATAATATAGCTTATAAAGATCTAGGCTCACATTTTAAGTCAATCTCGTACTTCTGAGTCAAGCAAAAATTGTCTACTGCACAGTCAAGTACTCAGAAAACTGACATTTGGGGGCTTGTGATAAGGTCTCAAGATAAACAATCCAAAGCATGAACTACGTATGTGTTTTTTAATTCAGAGACTTTTAAAGCTAGCATTCTGGGAACACAAATTATAAGATTTGTGCTGAAAGCTCATATGACTATGAATTTTTAGAAATTGATTTTATCTTATAGGGCAGGTAAGAATTGATTTACCATTCTTACCAATAACAAGCAAGTATCACCTTACTAATTTATTAAGAGATTATTTTCAAAATAGCCAAGAGATTTGGATCTGAAAGGAATTCAATATCCTTTCAATAGTACTTGAAAAGACAAAAGTTGTACTAATATGTTTGGATGACACTTAGGTGACCACATTACAGATGCTGTGTATATGAGTAGGAACTGGCAAATAAGAAAATTCTGGAGGCTTTGTAACATCCTTATTAAATTCTGAAAATTATTTTAACACATAAAAAGGGTACCCATATCTCCAAATATGTAAATGGCTATCCACACAAGAAAATTTCTGCATTATTGTAGAAATGGATGATATTTACTCCCACCTAAGCTTAATGAAGTCAAATGGTTCTGGGGTTTGGTCATGCCACTAGAACTTAGTTCTGTATATGCTTGGGGAGCATGGGGCTAGGAAAAGGAAAACATATGGTTTTGAATTTACTTAATTTGATATGGGAAATTTATTATCTATAAGGCAATTTTCCTTATGCTTCTAAAAGATGGAAAAGTTTCCATATGACTGGAATTAAATCAACACCCTTTCATCATGAAAAGTGGCCGTATATTATCTTACATTCTCAGCATCTAGCATTGCCCTATATATGGACAAGCAACCGTCTGTTGAAGATGATACCCTGAATGTGTAATCATGGGTAATATCTTCATTTTACGTTCTAATTTTTATAAAAGTCCTGGGGAGTGGGGGATTCAGATCTGTAATTTCAATGGAATACAGAATCCTCAGTATAGAAATTCCCTCCACTGAAACAGAAATTCTAAGAAAATTTCCTGAGTGACTATAGGACTGAATGCCTTGTCTACTATTTACCAGAGGCAGGACTCAAGCTCAGCTCTTCCTAAATCCAAAACCAGCCCTTTATGTACTATCTCTCACAACTTAAATAGACCTGTAAAACATGTGGGAATGATACAGTGCTATATGTCCAATTCAACTCAATGGCTAATGCATGCCTACTATACTAAGGCATTATGCTTGACCCTGGAGAGAATTACAGGTGTCTGAGAGATACAAAGAAAAAACATGAAACCAGCCCTGCCTTCAAGGAGGTAACATTCCACCAGGGGTGGTTGGGATGGGAAGTGGAGACAAAGGGTGAAACGCAAGACGCACAGAGAAGTATAATTTGAAAAAGGAGGGGGCATACAACTTGGCAGGGCACAGAGTTCTAGAAAGCTTCTTGGAGGGATGAATGAGTGAATGTTGGTTAGGGAAACACTAAAGGAGGCCAGAACACGATTCAAGTATAGAACATATTTTCTACCCCTAGACCCTTTGAATAGGGCCCTTTGGGATGTGCCAGGCAAGGAAGAAAATGTATCCATTCTTTGAACAGATACAGCATTTCAGGAAAGAAAAGAAACCACAAATCACCTGGGGCTTGGTTGTCAGGACCACAGCAGTCATTCTATCCTCCCCTGAGTTCTTCTTTTGGGAAAGGGCAGAATCTTGAGAAGGCAAAGCTAGAGAAAAAAGAAAAAACTTAAAAGGGTAGCTCCAAGGCTAGCTGGAAATCCCCACATCTAATGGGAGTCACCTCTGATGTACTGCAATAGCCTCCTAATTGTTCTCCCTGCTTCTAGCCTCCTCACTTAAGAGGTGGTTCCAACTTCCACAGCGGTGCCTCCCTCCTAAAAAAATAGTCCTTAAGCACAGGTCTGACCACATCATCACCCTGCTCAAGAAAAATCAGTGGCTCTCTATTGCCACTAGATTGGAATGCCAATTCTTCAGCTTCGTATTTAAAGCCCTTCATAATATGGCTCTAGTCTCCTCTTCCAGATTTCTTACACAGCAGTACTCTCCATCTTAAAGTCTATATTCCAGCCAAACCAGCCTGTTTGCTGTTTCAGAATTCAGCATTCCGTGCTGAATCCATGCCACATCCATGCCCACGCACAGGACTTCCCTCCTCGGAGGATTTAGCTTCCTTTAAACCTCACTTTATAAGCAGCCTCTTATAGGAAGTGTCTTGATCATCTTGAGAGTTAGTGCTCTCTCCTTCCCTCCTCAAATCTGTAGCCCCCCCCCACACACACGCACACTGCCTGTGTGTGTGTGTGTGTGTGTGTGTGTGTGTGCGCGCGCATGCGCAAGCACTAGCATATGTGTTTATACATTGTATCTCCCAGCAAAATCTAAGTTTCGGGAGGGCAGGCTGGTTTATCATTTTCTTTTTGTCTTTGTATCCCTAGCATACCTTGCACAAAGAAGTCACCTAAAAAAAATGCTAAATCATACACTACCATACCCTCAAAGAGGTAAGACAAATGGGAGTCAAGGAACCAACCCCACCATTTCCTAGGCTCAGAGAATGGCCAGGAACTCGGACTTACCTTCATGGTAAGCTGAAGGCAGGCCAGAGGGAAACACGAAAAACAGGACAGATTTATAACTATAATAACGTAAGAACACAAACTCTAGGTGATTTTCATAATTAATCTTGGTCCAAAAAAACAGATAAAAAAATTTACTTTCCCTCCACAGCCTAGAGACAGGATACTACAGAGGCAGAATGTTCATTCTATTGCTGGAAGGGACCTCAAAAGTCACCTTAATCCAACCCCCTTAGAAGCAACTAAAGTTCAAAGAGGTTTTGGCTTGTCCCTGTGAATTCAGGTGCTCTGACTTGAGGCAATTCCCTTTCTTCTGTACCATATATTATTACACAAGGTCCCTATATCTGTTGTTCTGTCTTAACTGTTTTCCTTTGTTACAAGAGAAGGTTTGATTCCAAAGCTATAGATGTGGTGGTGAAGAGGCTCTACCCAGAAACAATTAGGAGGTTAAAAATAAAAACCATCAACCAAATTTTTTTTCTTTAAGACAACAGTCCTGGTTTGGGAATCAGGCCCTATGTTGTAAAGTCACATTTCTACCTCCTATCTGCTGTGTGACAGTATAGCATTCAACTGTCCTTCAATTATGCCACTTATGGAAGGAAAAAATTCTTATGCTTTTCTTAGTTTTTAGAGGATATGCAAAGAATTATTTTGTGGAACTCTTTCAAGAAATTACCTTTCTAGATAGGACATATTATAGAAATAAAAATATGTTTTCTATAAAAAGTTAAAAAGCCATGAATTCCAGTCTAGACTGTCATTAATGAACAATGACATCTTTTTATTAGTTTTTTTTTAATTCTGAATTTAAACCACAAAATAAAAGTAGCATTTCCTTTTATATAGTAGAAAAAGACTGCATCTGAAACTGAAGGTCTTGATTATGTATGGTTTGCTTTTCTTTTCAAATATACGATAGTCAACATGTAATTTTAGAAGCTACTCCATTCATCTGTTATTCTTTCTAGCCTTCTTTCTGTTTTCTTCCATACATTGTTAAAAATGTTTCAATGACCCACTTTTCTTTTTTCTCACTACCCTAGCCCCCTCTGGTACCATATATACCTGAAATAGGAAAAAAAAAAGCCATTTCAACAAATACACAGTCAAGTAAAACAAATTCCCATGTTGGGTCGGCTGTTTGAAAACGCAGGTCTTATTATGTATCTTGAGTCCATCACTTGTTATTGTAGACAGGAAGCATACTTCATCATGACTCCTCTGGAATCATGGCTATAAGAGTTCTTAAGTTTTTCAAAGTTGTTTTTATTTATAATGTTATCATAATTTTTCTTCTGATCCTGCTCTCTTCACTGTTATCAGTTCATACAAGTCTTTCCAGGTTTCTCTGAAATAGTCTCTTTCATCATTTCTTGACATAATATTCTGTTACACTCATACACCATAATTTGTTTAGTCATTTCTCAAATAATAAACAAACCTTTAGTTTCCAGTTCTTTGCTAAAACAAAAAAACTTGCTATATATCTATTTTTTGCATAGGGTCCTCTTTCTCTTTCTTTGGTCTCTTTAGGGCACAGGATATCGGGTATAGTGGTATTGCTACCACTCAAAGGTTATTTATTGTAGTATATTAAGCAATGATTTTCATCTATTCAAACCTGCTTCCTAACATGTAAAATGGAAATGACATATGCCCAATGTGCCTGAGTGAATAAGGACAATGTAAGAACAAACTATAAAAGTAATTTGACAAGTGAAAATTTAATTCAGCAAACATTTATTAAAAACCTACAATATGCAAGGAATTATGCTGGGTACTAAGAATGCCAAGACAAAATGACAATCTCTGTCTTCAGGGTGATTATATTCCACTGAAGGATATAACATGTATACAGATGAGTAAATACAAGACAATCTGAAGAGAGAACATTAGAATCTAGAGGAATCAGGGATGGGCTGCTACAGGAGTTAGGGGGGTCCCCTTCATTAGAGGTCTTCAAGCAGAGGCTAAATGACCACTTTTCAAGTATAATATTATAGTAGGGATTGCTTGTGGTGTGGGTTGGTCTAGATAGCTGAGTCCTCTTACAACAATAAAATTCTATAAAAGACTTCCCATAGGATGAAGTACATGCATTGAACTTTAAAGGAAGCAAAGGATTCTAAGAGGCAAGAGTAAGTCAACAGGCATTTATCAATCACTTTGCTATGTGCTAGGCCCTGTGCTAAGAGCTCACATTCCAAGAGGTGTGCAACATGTAAACAAATACATACAAGATACATACAGAAGAGATGGAGGTTATCTCAGAGAAGAGGCTCTGGCAGCTGAGGAGACTGAGAAAGGCCTACCGCTGAAGGTAGCATTTGAGCTGTCTTGAAAGAAGCCAGGGATCCTAAGAGGCAGAGGTGAGGAGAGGAGAAAAAACATTACAAGCATGGGGTATATCTAGTGTATAGGCAGAAAGATAGGCGATGGAATGTAATGGACAAAGACCATCAAGTACTCCAGTATAATTGGACCATGGAGTCTATAGAAGGGAGTCAAACATAACAAGATTGAAAGATAGGAAGGGACCAGGTTGTGAAAATCTTTAAATGCCAAATACCTTTCTATTTAATTTTATAGGCAAAAGGGAACCATTGGAGTTCATTGAGAGAGGAAGGTGGCATGTGTAACATGGTCAGATTTACATTTTAAGAACTAGGGTGGTAGCTGCATAAGTGGAGAAAAAGAAACAGGCAAGAGATGTCATGAAGGTAATAACAAAAAGATTTGTCAATTGAGTTTATATGTGAGATGAATGAGACATTGAGGATGACACAGAGGTTGCAAATCTGGGTGACTGGAAGTATAATGGCACCCCCACAGTAACAGGGAAGTTTAAGAAGGGAAGGTTTAATTTGAATATGTGGAGTTTGAGATGCCTATGAGACATCCAGTTTGAGAAATCTAAAAAGCAGTTGGTGATATGGGACTGGACCTTGGAAGACTAGGTCTAGATATACAGATCTGGCAGTCATCTACATAAAGATAAGCATTAAACCTATGAGACCTGATGAAATCACCAAGTGAGATAGCACAGAGGAAAAAGTAGAAAAAGCCCAGGTTAGAGACTAGGGGAAAACCCATGACTAGTGGGTGTGCCATGGAGGAAAAATCAGTAAAGGAGACTAAGAAGAGGCAATCAGACAGGTAGGTGGACAACCACCAAGAGTGCAGTGCTACAAAAACCTAGAGAAGAGACTATCCAGGAGAAGAAACAACTGTACCAAATTGTATGAAAAGTTCAATTCAGCAACTAAAAAATCATTGGTAACTTTGAAGAGAGTAGTTTCAGTTGAATGACTAGGTTAGAAGCCATATTACAGAGGGTTTGTAAGAGAGATCACAGGAAGTAGAGGCACCACATATAGCTATCTTTTTCAGAGTTCAGCTGAGAAGTGGAGGAGAGATATAGGATAATCAGCAGGGTTGGTAGAATCAAGTGTCTTTTAAGAATGGAGGAAACATAGGCATGTTTGTAGACATCAAGAAAAGAGCCAGGGCAGATATGGAAGAGAATGAAGATTAGAAAGAAACTGGACCATCTTTTGTAAGATATGTTATAAAGATTCCTTTTGTGCACAAGTTAGGATAAATGGCCACTAAAGTCCCTTCCAATATTCAAATTCTGTGATTCTCAAATTCTATATGATAATGGGGGCAAGCAAACTGCTAGAGAAAGTGAAAGAGGAAAGAATCAAGGGTACACATAAAGAAGCCAGCTTTGATAATGACAAGGGCCACCTCTTCACTAGAGATTGGAGTAAAAAGACAGTGGGAGAAATGTACACAGTATATGACATGAGAAAGGGAGAAGAGGGAACTCTTGTCAAGTGGACTCAATTTTTTCAGTGAAGTATGAAGCAAGGTCTTCAGCTGACAAGATAGGAGGTGATACCCTGAGCAGCTTAAAAGGTTTGGAAGAGATGCTACGTAGAATGGGATAGAGAATCAATTATAGAGAGTAGAAGGATTGCCTTGCTGCAGTGAGAGCCCAGCTGAGTGTCAGTAACATAATCTGTCAGCAACATAATCTGAATCCAGTTAGGGTTCCTGACTTCCTCCAATTCATTCAACAGGAGATGAACAGGAAAGGAGCCAGAAAGCAAGAGTAATCCAGGATTAGAGTTTGGCAAGGTGTGATCAGTAATAGAATAATGGGGCATAGCACCAAAAGTGAAGAAGGGAGTGGTTGCCCCCAAGACAGAAGCCAAGTTAAAGGTCTTCAAAACCAAGAAGGCAGTTTTAAAGGGTAAACACAGCCATAGAAAGAAAAAAAATATGAATGTCCTCCACCTTCTGGAGACTCAAGTCACTTCAACACTGGAGATAATCCCAGAAAAGTGCCCACAGGAGGAACAAGCATGATCACTATGCTATCATCATGTTTCTCTTGTCCACTGAATCAGCTATGAAGTCTAAAGACAACACAACCCTGGTATTAGTCACTGTGGCCAGCAAACACCAGATAAAAGACTATAAAGAAGTTATATGACATTGATGCAGCCAAGATCAACAAACCAATCTGGCCTGATGGAGAGAAGCTAATGTCCAATTTGCCCCAGACTATGAAATTTTGGATCTTGCCACCAAAATTAAAATCATCTAAACTACAACCAACTAGCTCCACATACAACAAAATTTCCTAGTACACACTTTTAAAAATGGGGCAAGGGATGAGAATAAAGGATAATGTAGAGTTCAAATGATTCACTAAGGTGTCGAAACTGGGAAGGAAGCAGAATGTAGTGAGGGCAAGGTGAATGTCCTTGGAAAGAACTGAGGAATGGAAGGATTGGAGGTTACAGTGAGGATAAAGAATAAGGGTAGGGGTTGTAAGGCATAGGGAAATATGGGATGATACAAGACCTGATAAGACACAAGAATTTCAGAGTTTGTGAACATGGAAGTAGAATATTTGTAGGTGGTGGCAAGATCATGAGGACGACTACCATCTCTGTGTGTAGCTTAGTGAAAAAGTAGATCACAGAAATTCAGGAGACTGAAAACCAGAAAATTAGGGCATTTGAGGGAATTTTAATATGTAAGTTGAATTCCCCTAGTAGGAGTACAGGTATTGGAGAGTAGAAAAAGACTGTGAGTCTGGCATGAACTCACTGAGTTATGAGGTAGAATGTCCTAAGGGGTCACTAGATAACCACCACTAGAATCTGGATCTGGTGCTCAACTTGGATAATGTGAACTCACTGGAGAAAAGAGGGTGAGGGTGCTCAGAATGAGAAGTAATGGGCATTCTGACTCCCCTGCTATGACCAGTGAATTGGTGAGCTCAAAGTATGGCCAGTACCAGAAAGGGTGAGAAGGGAAGCAGAATCATCAGAAGGAAGCCTGATATGAGTGATTTACAGAAGATGGAAAAAGTGAGAAGAGATTTAATTTGAAATTAAAGTTTGTTAAGTATGGAGCAGACTTTCCAGAGGGTATAGAAGTAGGCACTGGCTGTTCAGGAGTGGGACAAGGAAAGGGAAAGAGGAGGGCTGAAGCAGATAGGTGAATAAGAAAGTGGACAGCCAAGGTTGGGGGCAAGGGCAATGGGGGGCGAAGAGTTAGTAGCAAGGGGTTCTGTATCACTATAATGGAGAGACTATAAAAAGAGATAGGAGAACGTTAGCCATTGAGGGATGCGTTCAAGCAGAGTATCAGTGATTGGGGAAAACCGTCGAGGGAGAGAGGTGAAACTGTTCTAGGCAATTTCTCCTGGCCCATCTTCTTGCTAAGTATGGCCTAGCACGGGGGCCAGTGTGCCTACAGTGAAGCCTCCTCACAGGAGGCATAACAAGGAGGAGGTATGGCCTCAGCTCCAGGGAGAAAGGGCATTCTAGGCATAGGAAACAGCAAGTGGAATGGCACAAACTGGACATAAAATGCCAAATTCTGGGGGATGTCAAATATGCCAGTTTGGCTTTCATATAGAATGCATAAAGGGGAGTAATGTGAAATAAATTTGGAAAATAGAGGCTAGAGGCATACTAACCAAGCTGAGGGACTTGTATTTTATCCAATAAGAAACAGCGAGCCACTAATTCCCCAACTTTCAGGATAAAAAGCTTAGAAAAGAGTAGAATGTCTGAACTATCCTCGATTTTTGGTCCAAACCCTATTATAGGTGCAAACAATGGAGTATGGTCCTCACCCTGGCACTCAGGAGAATACAACATGATGTGAAAATAAAGGAAGGTGAAAACTAAGCTAGAAAAGTGAAATTCACTTGAAATCCCAAAGATCTTACTTACCAAGTTTCCTAGTCATTTATTTACCATACCCAGTAGCCTCTCTGATGTTTTTTCTACTTTCCCCATCCTTGGGAGATTAACCCTTGATCTACTTGGCCCCATCCTTCTTTTAATCCTTACCTCTCTCTCCAAGAGTCTGGGGTAATTTTTCCATGGTCACCCCTTCCTTGCTGCCTTGTTATGTTTAATTTCACTCAAATCCTGATCTCCCAGGTGTAAACAAGGAAAATTTCTCTAGTGCCAAAAGCTCCAACTTGCTGTTTCCAGCCTCTTTCCTGAAGTTCTCTCTTGGAGTCCAATTTGTCTTTTTCCTAGGATGAATTATGATTGTGACGGTATCTTCTACTTTCACTATCAAATTCCCAACTTGTCCATGTGGAATGGGGATTTGGTAGTTTTAGGAGAAACTTTCTTCAGTTAGGGCTTGGTTTTTTTTTTTTGTTTTGTTTTTTTTCCCTGAAGTTCACATTTATTTCCTGCAGTTAATCAACCTTGTAGATTACCCCGGTTGGTCCCCTTGGCCTCTACCAAGAGTTACCAGGAGGATCAAAAAAGCAGTCCATGACAGGATGTTGTTAACCAAAGAGATCTGCCAGCCTTTTCCAGGGCCCTTGCAGAGGTAGCCCAGAGACCCTGGAACACACAAATGACAAGGTGAGCATCAAACCATGAGGAACTGTCTTCAAACAGGCACAAAGAGTCGATTCAAAAACACACTTAAGATTTAATAATATTAACTCATGCTCTGGATATGGAGTTAGTCAACCTGAGTTTGAATGCCACCTCAGGCACTTACTATTGTCAAAAGTGAATTTGGGGGAGAACATAACTGACTCCATTTTGTGACATGGTCTCTTTTACTATCTCCCTTCCCATAATCTCTTCACAATTTAGAATAATTCCAGGAACTCACCCACTTCTCTTTATTCATCTAATAAGGTATATATAGCAGAAGCGTAACAAATGCTAATTAACTGACTGATAAAGAAAACATGGCCTTCTCAGGTGTGGTGTAAATGGCTATGCTAAAGTCCCTTGTAACAGAGCATTTTTTTTCCTTTTACTAAAAATGTACTTTTTCCTTTCAATGTCCTACTTGACCTTACCCAAAATTCTGCATCAAGGAGTTCAACAGAAAAGAGGGGAGGGAGAGGGGAGAGAGAAGAAAGGGAGAAAAGAGGAAGAGAGAGGTATGCACGCCACAGATGACATATTTAAATACATACACACACATGCACATGTGTGCTTGCATGCACTCGAAGCTGTGAGACACACATGTTTATCACTTACTGATAGTGTGTGTCACAGTCTTGAGTGGAGAAATAAACTGCAGGGTACCTCTCTGTCAATAACCATGCTATGGCTAGCAACAACCCTGAAAATTCTTGCAACACCATCTGTGTGACCCTAGCCTAGGCAAGTCACTAATTAACCAGACTGTTTCCTCATAGGTAAAATGGGGATAATAAAAGCATCTACATCACATGGTTGTTGGGTAAGACTCAAAAGAGATAATACAGGTCAAGTACTTTGCAAACCTTAAGGCCCCACTAAATGGTAGATAATATTACTATATACCATTTTAGATAATATTACTATACACCATTTTATACCACAAGGTACTTTTTTCACAACCGCTCATATTTTGGCAAGCCATCATAACATCTCAGATCTTGGGCTAGAAGGGACCTCAGAAGCAGTCCAGGTCAAAAAGTGGGGGCCACGGAGGTTTAGTGATTTGCCCAAGGTCACAAAGGGGTGGGATCTGAATACATGTCTAGTAATAATAACTGCTAACATTTATATACAGCTTAATATGTACCAAGTGCTTTACAATTATTATATCATTTGATCCTTACAACAACTTTGCCACTATGATCTCCACTTTACAGAGGAGTAAAGTGAGGCAAATTGGGTTGTGACTAGCCCAGGGTCACACAGCTATGTAAGGCTGAATTTGAATTCAGGTCTTCCTGACTCCAAGCCCATAGCTCTATCCACTGCACCACCTACCTGACCCAATCTAGTTGATTCTAGATTCATTACACTTTCTCTTTTCCCCTTGGTTGTTAATTCCCAGACCCCGCCTCAAGAAGCCCGGGGAGCGCGCACTGGTTTAAACACAGTCACACACCAACGTACAAGATCACACAAAACAATTACGCCCCAAAACGTACAATCACACAACACATGCGCAAACACACTCCAGGAACGAGGAGGGCGCATGGCGCATGCGCATATCCTCCCGCTCAGCCCCTCCCCCAAGCGCTAAATCAGAGGCCAAAGGCTCCAGCCAAGGGATTAAGGTCTGGTTCTTCCGCACAAGGGAAAACCCGGAGCTTCTTCCTCCAGTCTCTGACCCCTTTTCCCTCTCCCCCACCTCGAGGGCACACACCTACATACACACTCTCCAGGATTAACTCACCTCCCACGCGGGAGCCGGACCAGACTAACAAAAGGACCTACGTGAGACCGGAAACGGAATTGCCCTTGGCCCTAAGGATCCACCCCCCCCATTACTAACCAAACTACAATTCCCAGATCCTTCGGACTCGATTACTTCCGGCTTCCAGCTTCCCATTTCCCACAAAGCTACAACGATGCTAAATTGTGAAAGACTACGCGCCGTTGCTTACTTCGCGGGAGGTCTCGTGCCTACGCCTTCCCCGGCCCGCATACACTTATACCTCCAGCTGACGTCGACCCCGGGGCCCGTTCGGAACCTAGGGCTTTGCTCCGATCAGAGGAACTGCCCCTGCGCAGCTTCGACCCTACAAAGACCTAGCGGAGGGAGGTGGGGGCGGGAGATGGGTCAGGGTTACCATGGAAACCGACCCAGCACGCTGCCGGCGTGTGATTTGGTTCTGGCTCCTGGGGAAGGATGTACCGGAGCAAGAGTGAGTCTTAATCTCTTCCTTTTACCTATTTGATGTTTGTACCTGGTGGCTTAGAGACTGGAGTCCCTGCTAAACCACTTAGCAACTAATTAATCTGGAGCTGGTTCCTTAATCTCTCAGGTTACCCATATGAAAAGAGGGGACAATAATCTACAGATCAATATTTATGAATCACCTATAAATCCAAGACACTGGGGATACAAAGGCAAAAAAAATGAAACAGTCCTTGGTTTCAAGAAGCTTAAGTAATAGAAGGTAATATGACGTGAAAAAATGCACATAGTCTTTGACCCACTGGTAGGCATATAATCCTGAGGAAGTCATTATCAATAGTCCGGGAGCTGGACTCATTGGACTCTGTCTAATGCTTTTCCTTTGTTTTCTTCTCTCTCTTACCGCAGGGGGATGCGGTAGAGAAAGAATTTAGGCCTCTCTGGCCAACCAAATCTGTACGGCAACTAGGGACAGGGCAGAGAGGGTGTATTACAACCTTTCTTTTAACACAGCTCTTAAGTCTGTTCTTTGACTTCTCCATTTTCTTGGCTCATCAGCAGGATCTTCTCTGAGAGACTTCTCCTTATGTTGTGGTTACTAACCAAATTTTCATCTTCTGTCACTAAGCAGTAATCAGGTATAGTGCACACTGTGCGCTTTTCAATCATATTAGTTTGGCTCCTTGGAGCATGGCTACTAATGATGGGGTGCTTGGGTGCCTGTGCTTGGATCCCAGTTTCTCCCTGGCCTCAGAAACACTGTCTCTGGCAGTTTCCCACCAGCCCAAGGACCCTATCTCTGGCAATAGCTCATGAGTGGACCCAGTGAGGCAAACTATCTCTCCCTGTTACAAGAACAAGCTGACCTCTGTAGAATTTTCTTTGTATGAACAGGACTATCTTGTACCGGCAGAACTACCAGGTCCTGATGCCCACAGTTACTGTATACAATCCAGAGGTCAAGCTATAGACGTCAACTCCTGAAGCTATCTTGTTTCAGACATAACAGACCAAAAATATGCCTTTTAGGAAACCCCCACCCCTGCGGTTTTCAGTAGTGAATGATGTAATTGTATGTTATCACCTAATTGACATACTTGCCACATAATTCACTACTTTTCCTATATAAGTTTTAGCATCATTCCTGTTAGGTTGCAAGTTTCCTAAGGAGCTCTGCCTACCACTGCAGGTTCCTTGAGAATCCTTGCCCACTGTATAGCATAACAATAAATCTTTGCCACCTTGACTTAAAGAATGCTTGAGTCTGTGAATTCATTCCAGATGACCCTGTCCTGTACTCTGTCCTTGAGGGGTCTCTCAGTCTCTCAGACAGCAACACTACTTCTCTACCTCAGGAGTCTAGGGTTTAACCCTGTGGAAGTAAGAGGTAGTTTCTGATACCGTTTGTCATGAGCCCCCATCTGTGTGCAACTCAATACCAAATGATCAACAAGCAATAATATCAATCAACATCACTTGGCTTTTACAAAGGGATATTTACTGAGAAAGTATAGCAACGGCCAAACTACAACAAACTCACAACTGAGATCACACTGCCCTCTTCACACTCTGTCCCTGGGGAGTGTGGACTCAAAAGTGATTCCTACAAAATATCACCCCTAAGGGGTGGGAGGGTAGGCTTACCTCCTGGCTCTGAAAATCCTTTTCTCCCTTTGCAAAGGCTCTACCAAATTCATTTATGGGTGTGGAATAGCCAATTGTTCCCTTGTTGGCAGGACATAATGTCTCAGCTACCAGGCTGATTCACTATTGGGCTGGGCCTAGAAGGTCTATCCTCAGGGCTGGCTCCTCACTGTACTACTATAACTACCATCAGACTCTATAGACTCCAGTTTCTGGACTTCTGGTGGCTTTTCTGACTTTTCAGACCTCCCAATGTCATAACCTTCTGTAACCCAGGCTTCAGCAAGCTGGCATAGAGCCCTGGCTCCGAGGGTACCATGGCTCAAACTCCCAGTTCTGCGGTGATCTCCCCCAGCACTGAAACTGGGAACAAACAATACATACCAGAAACAACACTAGACCCATTTTTTCAGAGCTAGGATAAAAGAAAGGTAGCAAGGGAAGGGAAGTGTTTCTCCTCTCACTGGTTCAGTTTATAGTTTCCATATTGGGCACAGCAGATAGGAGTCACAAAAAAGATGGCAGAAAAGAGAGTGAATAGCTCAATCTCACCAGTTTTAAAGATTCAAGCAGCCAATTAAAGGAGGCCACCCTCACCCACATGGTAGGGGATATAGCAGGCTCTATGGTAGGTAGCCTAATAGAAGGAAAGGAAGAAGGCTGTAAGGGAGAGGAACAGCAGAAATAATATTTTCCTCCTTCAACATTCAGAGGGTTTTGTACCTGTCACACTCTTGTTCTTTTCTGTACTAAACCTATTGTATGATAGATTAGTGTGTTGTGGTTTACCTGCAGCTCAGTGACAATAGGAACCATGTCTTAATTTCATTTGTAATGTCTTTGCAAACTAACATAATGCTTTGCATATGATAGGAGTTTAATAAATGGTTGTTGTTTTTGTTTGTTTGTTTGTTTGTTTTTGCTAACAAGGGGGTTAAGTGACTTGCCCAGGGTCACACAGCTAATGTCAAATGTCTGAGGCTGGATTTGAACTCAGATCCCCCTGACTCCAGGGCCAACACTCCATCCACTGCCGCCACCTAGCTGTCCCCTATAAATGGTTGCTGAATGAGCAAATCAATGAATCTAGGTGTAAGCAACCATAAAAGCAATTACCTATCAGCAAGCACCTACTCTATGCTAGGCACTGGGATACAGAGACAAACATGAAATAGTGCCTGCCCTTTGGAGAGCAATTTGGAACTATGCCCAAAGGGCTATAAAAATGTGCATACCCTTTGACCCAGCAATAGAACTTCTAGGGCTGTATCCCAGAGAGATCATACAAATGGGAAGAGGACCCACATGTACAAAAATATTTATAGTAGCTCTTTCAGTGGTGGCAAAGAATTGGAAATTGGGATGCCCATCAATTGGGGAATGGCTGAACAAGCTGTGGTATATGCACGTAATGGAAAACTATTGTGCTATAAGATACAATGAACAAGAGGACTTCAGAAAAACCTGGAAAGACTTGTATGTACTGATGCCGAGTGAAGTGAGCAGAACCAGGAGAATGTTTACACAGTAACAGCTACATTGTACGATGACCAGCTTTGATAGACTGAGCTCTTCTCAGCAATGCAAGGATCTAAGACATCTCCAAAGGTCTCATGGTGGAAAATGCTATCCACATCCAGAGAAAGAATTATGGAGTTTGAATGCAGATCAAAGCACACTATTTGCTCTTTTTTTTCCTTCTTCTGTTTTGTTTTGTTTCTTCTTTCTTGTGGTTCCTCCTGTTAATTCTAATTCTTCTTTACAACATGACTAATGTGAAAAAAGAAAAAAATGGTGCCTGTCCTCAGGGAGTTCACATTCTATCAGGGAGACACATATGTAAAAAAGAATATATAGATTATGTACAACACAAATACCAAGCCAAAACAGAACTAAAAGATTAGGTATTGCCAAAAGATTTGGTATTACAATAAACCTAATGTCTTTATAGTCCCACTCTCTCTATCCCCAGGCTCTGTTTATCTTTGTGGGAGCAGATGCCCCAGATTTCTTAGGCAAATGTTTTGTAATCATTGTTCTTGCCAGGCTATTTGAGTAAATGGCTTTTCTACTACCTTAAAAAAAAGTTTAGGGGACAGCTAGGTGGCATAGTGAATACAGCACCAGCCCTGAAGTCAGGCGGACCTGAGTTCAAATCTGGCATCAGACCAAACACTTGACACTTACTAGCTGTGTGACCCTGGGCAAGTCACTTAACCCCAATTGCCTAAAAAAAAAAAAAAAAAAAAAAGTTTGTCAGCCATAAGAAATGATGACTATGAAGAATTCAGAGAGGCAATGGGAAGATTTGTATGAAAGGACAGAAAGTAAAGTAAGCAGAACCAGGAAAAAATATATATATAAAACATATACATACACATACACACACACACACAAAATGACAACAGAATAGAAACAAAAACCTCACAAAGCTGAATGCTATATTAATTATAATGACCAAACGTATCCCTGAAGATAAGCTAAGAAAATCTTCCCTCAACCCCCACCCACCCACCATCTTTGCAGAGTTTGGGAATGATGGATGTAACTTACCTGTGTATACCATCAGGCTCAGTTGGTTAGTTTTGCTGAACCACTTTTCCTCTTTATTCTTTGTTACAAGGGATAGTTTTCTGGGTAGGGAAGGAGGGAGTTATATATTTAGAAATGAAGGTTACATAAAAATGTGTTAATAAAATTTAAAATGTTAAAAAAACAAGTAGTTTGGTAGCAAAAGAGAAATTGAATAAGTAACCATAGAGGGCAGCAGGTTCAAATGATAGATTTAATATAGGAGATCTTTTAAAAAGCTTTATGAAATGTCTGGTTCCAACGTGATTGTTAGAAATTTAACAAAGTGGCAGGCCTTGACAAAAGATTTCTCCAAATTGATTACGTGCCCTCATTTATTTGCCAGCATGTCGTCGCTGATGTTGGACGACAGATGACTTGCTACTGAAAACTTTCCTGCACACACTGCATTCATAGGGCTTCTCTCCAGTATGGATTCTCTGATGTCGTGTGAGAGATGAGCCATCAAAGAAGCATTTTCCACATTCACCACATTCATAGGGCTTTTCTCCAGTGTGAGTCCTCTGATGTCGAGTAAGGGTTGAGAGACCAAAGAAGGCTTTCCCACATTCCTTACATTCATAGGGATTGTCTCCAGTATGAGTTTTCTGATGTTGAATTAGGGAAGAACGGATGAAGAAGGCTTTCCCACATTCATGACATTTATGGGGCTTCTCTCCAGTATGAATTATGTGATGTCTAATAAGGGCTGAGTGCTGACTGAAGGCTTTTCCACATTCAGTACATACATAGGGTTTCTCTCCTGTGTGAACTATATGATGTCGAACAAGTGCTGAGTGGTGTCTGAAAGTTTTTCCACATTCATTGCATACATGGACTCTCTCTCTACTGGAAGTTTTCTTGTGAGTCATAGTTACTTGCCTGAAACCTTTTTCTTGGGAAAAAGCTTTCTTCCAAGTTTCCCCTGAAATGTCTCCCCTTTGCCCCTCCAATTTGCTCTCAGGCACATGAATTCTTCCAAATACGAGTTCCACAGGAATGTCACCTCTGAGTTTTCCCATTAATGTCTCTGGTGATTTTGCTTCCTCAGACCTATTTTGTTTTAGAGTTGACTCCTGGATCTCAGGCCTATTTTCCCAATCTAAAACAAAGAGAAAACCCAAATGTCAAGTGTTCCCTGTTAACACATGCTTACTAGATTAGATTCTATAGGATAAAGGAAACTGCCATATTAGAGGAATAATAATAAAACTGAAAGTAATGCTAATTACGCATCTCAGACATTGGCAGGCTCTCAAACTGCCCTGTAATCTTGAGAGAGAAAAGAAAGTAGGGGGTAGGGTAGGTTGGTGTACATAGTCCATTAAGTAAGGTGTACACATAGAGAGCTTATCCAGCATTGTAAGGGTAAGGAAGGGAACAATGACCAGATGGAGTTTTTAAAGTGGTTAGAGAATAGAGTGTAACTTGGGAAAAGAACTTCTAGTGAATAAAGAAAAGTAGCCCCTTCAAAGAGCAGGGCAAGAATTCCTAGCTAGGAAAGGAATCCATGAAGATGGAAGTAAAAGAATCAAATGTGAGAAAAATGGAACCCATTTCCCCAAAAAGGGAAAAGAGACTCTTTCAGTGGGTCCGTGGCAATAACAATTTCAGCAGGCCTTGGAGCCCCAGAGAGCTTCCCAAATTAATTATTGAGCTATTACTTCTAGTGAATCTCATCTGCCTGGTTTTTTTCACTTACCAGTATATTGTGGGATCTCTCTCTCTGCAGTTCTCTTTAGATTGAGTATCCATGGTTCTTCCCCTCGCTCCAACTGGAGAATCACATCAGGTTTAGAAATGGAAAGCCCTAATCAACAAATAAAGAAAATATCTCTGTTTTTGCTGGGGACATACAGATGTTTCAGGGTTCAGTTCCAACCCCTTAGGCAGCTAGGTAGAACAGTAGATAGAGCACTGGGCCTGGAGTAAGGAAGACCTGAGTTCAAATCCAATTTCATACACTTACTAGTTGTATGACCCTCGGCAAGTCATTTAACCTCTGTCTGCCTCAGTTTCTTCATCTATAGAAAGGGGATAATAATAGCACTTACCTTCCCAGAGTTGTTATGAGGATAAAATAAAATACTTGAAAAGTGCTTAGTATAGTCCCTGGCACAAAGCAGTAACTTAATAAATGCTTGTTCCCACCCTCAGTCTATAGAAAAGTGAAAAGGATATCATAAAACTCAGAAGGAGGTAAAGAGATCTCTGAAAGGAGAATTAGGATTATGTTACCAGTAAGTAGCAGATTCGTTGGAATTCATTTATGGTTTCACTGACAGACAATTGGGAATCTCAGATGTATAAAACTATTTGAACTTGGACTTTAGGTAAGAAGCCCCAGCCTGGGTAAACAGAGAATAAGGAAAAGAGCAATGAAGCTGCCTATTTTCAACTCTATAAAGTGAAGACCTTTCACCTAGGAATGGGAAGAATAAACAAACAACTGCATTGAGGCCCAACGAGGTTTAGGAATTACCCATCCCAGAACTAAAAGACTGAACATAAGCATTCCACAGCTGGTAATAAGTAATTGGAGGAAGAAAATACACACCAGTGGAAATGTGGTCAAAACACTTAATATTATATCTCTCTTTTTAAAACTTGTTGCATTTAAATGTTTTAAAAAATCATGGCTTAACTTGGAATTGAAATGAAAGGGGTGCATTGTCATGGAATAGTAGTATTGTACAGCTAGGAGGGAACCTTAGAAATTGATTTAGGCTAGAACAGTTGAAAAAGGATTTATAGAATAAGGACTTGAGCTGGAAGCAACTTGGGATCACTGAAAGCAGTGCAGAGTTTCCTCAGTGTTACCCAGTTTGTTCTCTTCCTATTCAGCTATGAGCCTAGTTTACCATCCACTTGCAACACATCCAAAAGAGAAGGTGTCCCAGAAGTCTTCATGTAGTTTTAAACTATTCAGCTATTAACTTAAAACTACACTAAGACTTTTGGAACCCCTATGTATGTACCAATAGACTTATGCAATGGGCCACTCGTCCAACTATTTGTCATAATCTAGGTAATAAGTATTCCTTATCCACTTGGTTTTTCCTGTATGGATGGGCTAGAGTGAACTTTTGAGTGATTTCACAGGATCATAGTTTTGGAGCTGGGAGGGATCTTTAAGACCATCAAATCCAACCCTCTTATTTTACAGATGAGGAAACTGAGGCACAGATAGTTTAAGTATCTTGCTCAGGTAGCATATCTCCTTGAAGTCTTTTCTTCTCCAGGTTAACCATCCTCATTTCCTTCATTCCTCATATGGCATGATTTGAAGACTCTTCACCATTCTGGTAAGCCTCTAGATATTCTCCAGTTTATCAATGTCCTTAAAATGTGGCACTCAGAACTGAATACAACACTCCAGATTTGGTCCAGTTCCAGCTGAGTATAGCAGATGATATCACCTCAATAGTCCTAGATAGAATGTCTCTCTGAATTCAGCCTAAGATTGGGGAGGGGGGTTTGTTTTTGTTTTTGCTGCTATATCAGTATTGATGAGTATTGATGACACTCCATTAAGATTCCCAGATCTTTTTCAGGCAAACTAATATCTAGCCATGAGTCCTCCATCCTGCGATTATGAAATTGATTTTTTGAAACCATGTAAGACTTTATGCCTATATATTCAACTCAGATTCACAAGTGTGATCTCATCAATGTGGGAATTTCCTCCAATGAAGGGAACTGCAAGCCATCTCTGCCTGCTTATCCTATGTGACTATTACCATGGCTTCCCATAAGTTCCCATAAGGGTGTTCATGCAACATGCAGGAGGCCTTCCTTGCCTTCTTTGACATTGTGAGGATACCATGGGCTGTCTTTGTCTATGCCTTGCTCTTGCCACCTGATTAACCCATCCTTCTTTGTGCTCATATATTTCTTTGATTACATATTTTACTGACTTCTCTTCCATTATTGCTTTTTTAAACATTTGTTGCAGCCTACCCACACACACCACGTACCTCCCCAGTGCTGTCTAGGTGATACTTATCTGTATTGACATTGAACCATCAATGACTATTCTTTAGGTCTTGCCATTCAACTCATTCTGAATCCTCCTAACTGTACTGTTGTTTAGGCCACTTCAATCTTGTTCAAAAGGCATGAGAGGCTTTGTCAAATGCTTTGCTAGTTAAAATACATCTACATCAATCCTCTGATCATATAACCCTATTAAAAAAGGAAATGGAGTTAGTCTGAAATGACTTGTTTCTGCTAAAGATGGGGATCTGGTGCTCAGAAGGGTGGTCAGGACAGCAAGTATAGATTTGGTGATCCTCTGCATGGAGGTGACAGTGGAATCTGCAAGAGAGACAGAAATGGCAAAGGAGACAGTGTAAAAGAGAATCAAGAGTAGACATTTGGAGAAATACCTGCATTAAGGGGGAAGATTAAGGAGACAGCAAGAGATGGTAACAGGGTAGTTAGAAAGGTAGGAGAAGAGCAAGGAAATGTGGCATGCCTGAAGTCTCTGACAATTACCACCTCTATATTTACCTTTTTACAAGTAGAATGTAAACTCCTGGATGGTAAGGTCGGCTTTTCTTTGTATCTTTGTATCCCCAGTCCCTTGCACACATAGATACTTAATGACTACTTGTTGAATGGGTTTGGAAGCCACAGAAGAGAGTCTCCAGAAGGCTGCAGAGGGCAGAGGAAGCTGATGAAGTTCCTGGTAGATGGTCTCCTCCTCCTCCATGAAGCCTCAGACACAGACTCCTCAATGTCCCTCAATGTCCCTCTGGATTGTTCTCTTCTACAGTTCGTCTGAGATACTCAAGGGAGCTCTAGATCCCACTCTTATTTTCTTGACCAAGACATTTTTGGATTCACTATGTAATGTCTCTCATTACCTGCTGCCTCTCTAGCCTTTATTTCCATTTATAAATGTGTAAGCATCTCTGCCTGGAGCCTATTTTCTTTTTTTAGCCTTGACACATGCTAAAGTCTCATGAAATCCCTTCCTTTACCCAATCCTGACAAGCATTACTCTACTTTCAACGTTGCACAAAGGTTGCTGTAGTTTCAGAGTAACTCCCACAGGCTTCTGGTATGTGACCATACTTAAGACATACAGTGATATTAAAACATGAATGGGACCACAAAATTTAAAGGTAACTCTAGTTCCCTCTCTAGGAGTCTTCTCCAAGATGTAGTGTTACCCCATTGAAGGAAAAGAGATATTTTCTAAAAACAGGGAAGATTTTTAATCTCAGGGCAAAGCCATCCTTACCCAATGAGATCATGTTTCTGTAGTTCTCCAACATCACATCCCTGTACAAATCCCTCTGAGCAGAGTTCAGTTGCCTCCACTCTTCCTGGGTGAAGTTCACAGCCACATCCTTGAAAGTCACCAATTCCTAAAATACAAACATTCTTGCTCACCCATAGGCCTTTTCTCCCCATCTCTCCATCTCTTGGCCACCTGGTGACCAGACAATAAGAGGGTGAGAGAGAGAGAGAGGGGAGGGGTAAAGATAAAAGCTCCAGGAGGAGCTTATGTTTAGAAGAAGTACTGGCAGAATTAAAGATATGAGTGGTTTTTGGTAAGGCATGTGACCTGATGCAGACAGTTCTTGATTTTATCTCTCTTGTATTGTACCCATCACCAGTTTACTTTTGAGGGAGAACAAAAATTAAGCAAAGAATATTCCCTAGAACAGGGGCTTTTAACCTAGGGTCCATGAATTTGGATTTTTAAAAAAATATTTTGATAAATGCATTTCAATATAATTGTTTTCCTTTGTAATCTGTTGTATTTCACGTAATGCATTAAAACCTTTGAGGAGGATACAATTCACCAGTCTGTCAAAGGGATCCATTAAACAAAACAGATTAAGAACCTATGACCAAAAAGGAAGGAGATCTGTTAGTACCAGATCTCAAATTATACTGTAATTTTATATTATATACTATAATTTGATTAAAGATACTATAAAATTATTAAAATGATTTGGTATTAATGATTTGATACACTGATAACTAAAATGATTTGGTAAAAGAAATAGAGAGGTTGAATAAGATTAGTAATATGACAAGTGAAATAATAGCTGGGTGTCCAATAAACCCAAAGACCTCAGATACTGGGGCAAGGATTCACTAAGTGATTAAAAAAAAAAACCCATCGGGAACACTGGAAAACATTTCAGCAGAAATTGGGTATAGACCAACATCTCACATTGTTTACCAAGATAAACTCCAAATGGATACACGACTTAAACAGAAACAGTGACATCATAAGCAAATTAGAGGAGCTAGGAAGAAATTACCTTTCAGATCTATAGAAAGAAGGGTGTATGACTAAACAAGCAACAGGGAATCACAGAAAATACAATTAACAATTATGATTACATAAAATGAAAAAGATTTTACAAAAATAAAAATCTAACTTAGTTAAAATTAGAAGGGAAACATAATGGGAAAGATCATTGCAGTAAGTTTCTCTCATAAAGGTTTTATATTCAATATATATAAAGAATTGATTAGATTTGTAAGACTAAGAGCCATTCCCCAATATATGAATGGTCAAAGGATATGAACAGGCAGTTTTCAAAGGAAGACATCCAAGTTATCAATAACCTATGAAAAATGCTTTGAATCATCAATAATTAGATAAATACAAATTAAAGCAATTCTGAAGTTCTACCTCATACCAAATAGAATGGCAAAGATGAGAAAAAGAAAAATATGTTGGAGGGTCTGTGGGAAACAAGTACATTAATGTACTATTAATGGAGCTGTATATTTCTGGAAGGCAATATTGTATTATACCCCCAAAGTTACTAATTTGTATATTCCCTTTGACATAACTATACTACTGGTAGGCATACACTGTCAAAGAAATCAAGTAAAGAGGAAAAGCACCCATATGAACAAAAATATTTGTAGGAGCTCTTTTCGTAATAGCTCCAAACTAGAAATTAAGGGAATATCCACCTATTGGTGAATGACTAAAAATTGTGGTATATGAATATAATGGAATATTATTTTGCCATGAGAAATTATGAAATGGTTGGTTTCAGAGGAAACTGGGAAGACTTCTATGACCTGATACAGAGTAAATGGAGGAAAACTGGAAGAAAAATTTACACAATGACAACATTATAGGAAAAAAAATAATTGAAAGACTTCAGAACCCTGCTTAATGCAATGATAAACCACTAGTTCAGAGGCCTGGAAATAAATCACATCAACTACCTCCTGCCAGAGAGGTGATGGACTTAAAATCCAGAATAAGATATGCATGTTTAGATATGGCCAATGTGGGAATTTGTTTTGGTGGACGTGAAAAAGAAAAAGAATAAGAATTTAAAAAAAAAAAAAGAATCCTTAGCTGTAGAGAGTTCATCATCTATTGGAATGGAACTAATTTCCAAGGTATGAGAAAGTAGGGCTTTGATTACTGGAGGAGCGACTGAACAAAGATGTTTCAGAATGAAGAAAAAAGGAACCATAATCTGGAAAATGAGATGGCATGACAGGAAAAAAAAGGAAGGAAAATCCATTTTACCTGGAACTTGGCAATCAGGAACACAGCATCCATTCCCTGTTCTTCTATGCACCCTTCTTGGGGAAAAAAAAAGAGTTCTGAGAAAGTAGGGCTGAAAGAGGAAAAGGAAACATAAGAAAGACTGATCTAATTTATGTCAGACTCAGTGGGCTAGAAATCTCATATCAATTAAACATAAACCTCTTATCCCAGTAATACAGAAGGGAAATGCATAGCAATCCTGCCTTCTCCCAGAATTAGAGGGGAAAGCCATAGACATTGATGATTAGGATTGACTTTGTCCCTGCATTCATAGCAGGTTGCACAAGACAAAGCTGTGTTGCTGGTAGACAGAAAATGGCTTGAATTCACACCTCTGTACTCAAGTTGAACATATAATTTCATTATGCATGAATAACTGCTTTTAATGAGAGAAGATACATCAAAGCCCTTTCTTGCCTCAAAAAATCAATGAAGAATACATTTTCTTACTTGAAGAAAGCAGCTTCATGGATATTACAATATCAGAGAAGCGTCATGATACACTGGAAAAAGCATGAAACTGGGACTTAGAATACCATTGCTACCAGTCTATCCCACCTAGACAATTCCAGGCAAATTGCTTAACCTCTAGATGTCAGTATTCTCATCATAAAATGGGCTTAATAATGAGATAATGAGTGATCCCACAAATGACTCATAAACATTAGTTTTCATTACTTCATAATAATCCTTCCTACATATCCTGCCTGTACCATATCAGTTTCTGAAAGGGTTATGTGAGAAAAATATGGGAAAGTATGTGAAATATTAAAAATATAATATATTCATGAGGCCTTCTTGGTTTTACTCAGCTCGATTCTCAGACCAATTGAATTAAGTCTGGAAACTCATAAAACTTTAGAAATGCACTTTTTTGATCTCTGAGGTACAAGGAGAGGGCTCAGTTATTCTCTACATCCTTGTTCATTTTCCACATAAGTGAAAGATGGAAATTGTCCCCTCTTCTCAGCTTTAGACTGCACATTGGTATACACTGCAAAACTGAAAGAAGAGGGAGTGAGCTAGAGGACATGATAAAGAGCCCTATAATGAAGTCCCAAAAAACTCAATGAATGAGTGCAAGGGCCAGTGTCAACCAAGCCAACCTTCCTCCTTCTAGCTTATGCTTTACAAGCAGCCTTACGCTGTTATGAGAGAAGAAAAAAACTGCATTCAGAAGACTTCAATTCAATTAAAAGTTCCACCACTTAATAAACTCTCATTTTCAATTCTTTGGCTCTCAGTTTCCTCATTTGTAAAATGGAAATAACGACTCTGTCCTTTGAAGAGTCGTTGTGAGGGTAGAATAAGTGAATGTGCTTCAAAAATTTCAAGTGCTATATGAGTTATTATGTTTCCATCTTTCTCTCTGAGAAAGCTCAATCAGCCTCATTCTTCATCCTCTGACAGTCTTTGATCACCCTCACTTACTTTCTCATGCACATGGGTCACACTATCCATGAGGAATCACTCCCTCACTGTTCTCTGATGTGGTGCTTCCACTCAAGTTCTGATTTCCCTAGGTGGAATGGTCAGTGATTCCTCCGACTCCAGAGTCAATAGGATGTTTTCTTTGTAGGGAATCTGCTATCAGAGTTGATTGAGCATCTTTCAAGTCCTTGCTTCCTCCTGGAAATAAAACCGCCTAAAGATCCAATGAGTACTTCTTATCCTAGGGCGGATTTCTGTCGCTAGATGAAGCACTTCTACTCAGGAATCCAATTTATACCTGTAAAATGTAAGCATTGTAAATAGAACATGTTCCACAACTGTCAGCTGAATGAATTAATGGGACTCACCCTCTGGATCCCCAGGTAGGACCCCGAATAGATTCTACCAAGACCTGCTAAGACCAGACAGGAGAAAGTCAGTGTCAGGGGTCCAGAAAATACATCATCTAGCCCTGGATTCCACAGAAATGGAAAAAAGTATATCAGATACAGCATCTGTTCATGAGATGAGCATGAGGGAGAAGCGATGGGCTGCTCTTAAATATCAATAGAACTCCTAGAATTGGTATAGATACTGAATCTATGTCTCCTATGGTTTGTCCTTTGTTCTCGAAGAGGGCCATGACATCAGGGAGATGATGACATGACTTGCAATAGACTTTGATTTGAGTGAGGGAGGGCTGCAGCCTCAACAGTGAAGTACAGATATAGATAGATGGATGGATGGATGGATAGATGGATAGATAGATACACAGGATTAATACACAGAGAGAAATGTAGATTCAATCCCAAGACCCTATCCTACATAGATACACACTATGCCCACCCCTCCAGGGTGAGAATTCAATTCCTTTCATCAAACATTAAGAGCATATTATGTACAAGGTATTTTCCTAGGTATTAGGGGTACAATATGAAAAACAGCATATCCCTTTCCTTAAGAAGGTTACAGTCCAGTAGGGAAAATGACATGCACATGTAATAGAAGGGAGAACATGAAAGGAGCAAAGGAAAGCTCTGAAGAACTCTAGGAACATTAGAGGATGGAGGCCTTTTAGCTGGGAGATTACAGAAAGCCGCAGGTAGGAGATGGTGCCTGAGCCAAGTCTCGGGAAGAAAAGAATTTCAACAGATGGAGTGGAGTCATATAGGATGACTGACATAAATAGATGGAATCAGACAGTGATGGGCTGGAATACTGAATAAACCAAGAAGAACTGTATGAGATGAGGCTGGGGCTGGTAAGGCAGTTTGGGTCTAAATTAGGACATCTCAGATTACTAGAGGGCAGTGTTTACACTTGATCCTAAAGGCAATAGGGAGCCACCAAAGGTTTTTGAGCAGGGAAGTGACATAATCAAACCAGATGATTTTTACTAGCTATATGAAAGATGGGCTGGAGAAGAGAGATAATGGAAAGAGAACCCAGTTAAGATTAGCTCAACTACAAAATGGAACCCTTTCTTTGTAGGAAGGATGGAAGGTACTTATAAAAAAAAACAAACACCTGGTAAATTGACATTTCCCTTGAGCAAGCTTATCTTGGGGTAGATAAGAGCTGACTGGCTGAGGTTTTGAACAGGCCTGATGGCAGTAACACCCAGGGTCACTTGGAAAATGAGAGGAGTAGACACTGGCCATGTGAAGTTTACTAATACCCTCTCCATAGTCACCCACCCCTAAGGACAAGGTAAAAGTACCTCCCCCTGGCCTCCCACCTCTCTAGGGTAACTCTGAATGCCTTGGATAGGGAGGAAGCCTGGAGAAGTAGAAATAGTACCGGTAGAGTCAAAGTGTCTGAATCTTGGTTCTGCCACATAGTGGGTACGTCATTGAGTTTCCCTTAGGCTTCATGAACAGAAGAAGAGCATCTAGAACAAGAAGTAGTGGCGAGGGGGTGGGGGTTCCTAGTCCCACTATGCTCTGCTCTGGATAGACCACATCTGGCCTCTTGCATCTGGGTGTGCAAACTGGAGCCTAAAATTTCCTCAATTACAGAAAAGAATTGAATTAACACCACTCTTAGGAAAGTCAAGGGACACAGCTATTACTCATTCACATTTTTGTGTGGATATAGGACTTTTGAAGGAGATCTCTTCTAGACAGGAAACCTGGATAACATGATGCTTAAGGTCCCTTCTAGCTCTAAAATTCTAAGATTTGTTATCCCCAAGAAAACCGGCAATGCTGGTAATAAAGATTTCTGAAGGAAACAAAAGCAAAACATTTGTTTGCAGGAGGTCTGGAAGTAACTGAAAGCTTTCAGTTAATAAATAACATTATACAACAAATGTTCACACTAGCAAGAATATTTGAAAGTAAAAGGCAAGCTGCTGGCACCATTTGCTTTGGAAGCACAAGTATGCTTTCACTATACAAGTAGATTTTCAGTTCTATGTACTTTGTCAGGCTGGGAGGATGTCAGCTGAGAAATAGCCAGCCAGCATCTGGATTGGAACTGTTTCAGCTCTCCAAAGATAAAAAGGCATATTATTCTGTTCATTTCAAGGCTCATCTGGACCCAAAGATAATAGGTGAAGGGGCAGCTAGGTGGCGCAGTGGATAGAGCTCCAGCCTTGGAGTCAGGAGGACTTGAGTTCAAATCTGACCTCACACACTTGACAAAGACACTAGCTGTGTGACCTTGGGCAAGTCACTTAACCCCAATTGCCTCACCAAAAAAAAAAAAAAAGATAATAGGTGACAGCTCCTTATGATTAGACTGGAAGACTGGAAGGCTTTAAAAAAAAACCAACAACAAATATTGAGAAACTGTCTTGTGTAGTAGAAAGAATCAGAGGTGCAGGGTTCAAGTACCAATCACCACTTACTAACGGTATAACCCTAGCAAGTCACTACCTTTCTAAGCCCATTTCCTCATCTTTAAAATGAGGATAACATGTGTACCTGCCACACAGAGTAGTTGTGAAAAAATTGCTTTGTGAACTAATGCTCCATCAAAATAGGTTTTTAAACTGCGGGATTGAGAAGGGGCAGTAATAACCAAATAGACACAATACAGTTACATTTTTCAGTATGGTATATAAAACAATGTATTTCTAAACATATTAGGTAGACCGGGAAAGGAGAGGGAGTGAGCACTTCAAGGAAAGACAGGTTTGGATAGGACAGTTGAAGATGCTAGAGTGGCCAGAGTGGAAGTCTCAGAAAGGTAAGGGGAGAATTCAAAAATAGCAGCCCAATGAATCTGCAAGTCATAAAATATCACAAGATGTTAGAGCTGGGGGTGGGGGTGGGAAAACTTTGAGATTATCTAACCCAGTTCCCTCATTTTACAGCTGAGAAGACTAATGGTCAGAGGTTAAATAATTCAGCCAAAAATCACATAGCCAAATCTGTTCAGAGCTGGGACATGACTTGGCTTCCCTAGTCTAGTGTTCTCTCCACTAAATCTCAATGATTCATCCAATTTCAAACTTTGCTTGAGCAAAGGAGCTAACTTTTCAGGTCCCACTGAAGGTTGAACTCTGACTTGGAAAGATGTAGCTCCTGCCCACAGCAATGAGATCAGATGGCAGGGGAAGCCATCCACAGTGATGTAGTAATGGTTGTTGTGCTAATAAGAAAAGTCGCGGCTTAGGCTAGTTTGTGTCTGGAGAAGCTGCACAAACACACAGTTGATCAAGGTTTATGGTTTTGTTCCCACTCACCATTCTACTGAAACTTTTCTCTCATGGGTTAATAATGTCATGTCTCCTGATGCCACCAAATGGAAAGGACTTTTCTTAGTTGACCCTCTCCTTTGAATTGTAATTAAATCTATTATCTCTTTCTATTGGGGAATCCACACCCTATGATCAGCAAACTTGCCTTTCACCTAAATTTATTTCTCACATTCCTTGCAGTCTTCACTGGAATTGGCCCTTACCTGAATTCATTGCATCCCCTGCCACCCTCACCTGTGAAAGATCCTTCCCCCTCTCCATAACCCTAAAATCAATGGGAAAATGTGTGTGTAAAGGGGCTGGGGTGAAGTGACCATCTTGACTACCCAGTGCCATCTTTGGACCATGGAAAAACCAACTTGTCTCTCCTTCCACATTTCCCACGGTGAAAGTCTTCTTGGGAACTAGAAGGACCCTTAATGATCATCTAATCTAGGGGTTCTTAACTTTTTTGTGTCATGGACCTCTCTCACAGTCTGGTGAAGCCTATGGACCCCTTCTCAGAATCATGTTTTTAAATGCATAAAATAAAATACATAGAATCAAAACATCAACAACAACAAAGGATAATGAAAAATAAAGATGTAATATCTTCCCCATCCAAGTACATAGAGGCCCCCCTGAAATCTATCCACAGACTCCACATGCACTCCAGGTTAAGAACCCCAGATCTAGTTCAACTAGAACTAGATCTTTTTACACAGGAGGAAACTAACTTGAGGAGAGGAGTGCAGAGAGAGGAGAGAGAAGAGGAGAGACGGAAAGGAGAGGAGAGGGAGAGGAGAAGAGGGGTGTCAAATGCCACCTCCTCCAGGAAGTCCTCAGCTTCTGATTCCCATTGCTCTCCTTTGGTGTCGGGTCATCTCCCCGGCCAGACTGCCTGCTCCGCGTCCTCCTCACCCGGGTCACCCCTCCGAGTCATGTGAATGGCCCGAGGCTGTGGGCAGGCTGGAGGTCACCGGCCCCCCACGGGCAGAAGCCCCCGGGATGGATGGAGGCTGGCCTCCGGACGGACCCTCCTCC
Source organism: Vombatus ursinus (assembly GCF_900497805.2). Taxonomy (NCBI): domain Eukaryota; kingdom Metazoa; phylum Chordata; class Mammalia; order Diprotodontia; family Vombatidae; genus Vombatus; species Vombatus ursinus. The sequence continues at coordinate 6,046,623 of NW_020949997.1, forward strand.
GCACATCCCGGAGGGGTTTCTCCCCGGCCCCCAACGCTCCGCAGAGCTCCCTCCTCCTCCGAAGCTGCTCAGACAGACACCTGTCCTCGCTCAGTCCTCACCTCTCCAGCTGACCCTCTTCGCCCCGACCCAGAGACGCCGGTTCTCCGCCCCGAGCCGCTGCGGTCCCCATCCTGGAGGCGCTGAGCCCATGACAACGCTCCCGAGAACTACGATTTCCAGCCCTGCTTTGGGTCCGTTCACTTCCGGTTGCCAGCCTGCATTCCCCGGGGCCTTAGCAACTCAAGTTTAAGAGCCTCGCAGCACTAGAAACGAACCTGATCTAGGTAGAAATGCTGGGAAATTGAGTCTCAGAGCCAGAGGCCAGTGGATTTCCAGAGTCGAGAATCGAGGATCCATCTGCGCAAACGCTCTCGGTGGTTCCTGTCAAACTACATTGTCGGAAAAGTCAGACTCTCCTTAAAACACAGCGCAGGCCAGTCACCGTGGTAACAGCCTCCGTGGGTAATGGCTTTCTCTTCCAGGTTTTTCTAGAGGAAATGGTCTCATTTTGCAAAAGGTTCTGAGGGCCATATAGGTTAAGCCATGGGTGGAGAACCTTTTCATGTTGGAAGGCCGCATTAATATTTAGTCGCATTCAAGAAACTTCAATTTAGATATACTTAAAAACGTACATTGTTTTGTAAAAATCTATGTACATAATAATTTCAAAAAATGAAAACTCTTTGTAATTTTAAAGTTAACAAACTTTTTAATGACTTTGTTGTGTCTGCTTTTGGTTGGAAAGCATTTGAATATTTGGTTGCAGCATGGATGTCTACAATTTCAGTTGATCCTCTAGATGGGTAACAGTCATTTGTGACCTTAAGGGCATCTTGATTTAGGTTAAGTAGGAGAAAGTAGATTGGCAGCAATAAGTAGTTGAAAAGCAAGAAAGCATTTTTTTCAGGCGTGTTACCCAAGGCATAGGTATTCTACTGCATTTTTCCATATTTCAATTGGATATTTCTTATCATCAAACAATGACTTTAAAATGTCGTCTATGGAGAACTCAATCAATTTCATCTGTAGTTCTTTAGGTGCCTTGGTGATGTCAACTAGGTGAGGCTGAAATGCTAATTTGAGTGTGAGATCGTGATTCTCAAAGTCAGTGAATCTTTTCATTGTATTCTCCAATTAATAAGTCTATAATAGCTTTGTATTCTTCAAAGATTCACTTTCATCATCCTGCTCATCAATGAGCTTTGCTAATTGGGGAAAATGTTCATCTGAAATTTCCTTTTGAATAAATGTTTTGAAAAAAGATAGCTATTTTCGAAATGCTTAGATTTTTTGCCACATATCATATATAGACTTAGTTTTACCTTGCAAAGAAATATTCAAGTCATTTTGATTGACATATCATAAAGAAATGCAGCATTCCTATAGAAATCTTTCAATAATTCACATTGCTGATTCTGTTCTTCATAAAATTTAACTATTTGTTCTTGCAGAGATAAAATTTTGGCTAACACCTGTCCCTGGGATAACCAATGCACTTGAGAATGACATCAAATCCACACTGAATACCTCATCGTTCAACTTTAGCATGTAACAAAACTCATGATGCTGGGTTGCATTTGCACAAATATAGTTAACAATACTTGTAACTTATTGCAAAGAGTCAGTTAAAATAGTAGCTTTAACAGAGAGATTTTGCTGATGCAAGATGCAGTAAAAAGAAATAAGAGCATCTGGATCTGTTAATACTTTTTTTTGTATCTGTGCAATAAACCCTTCATGTTTTCCTGTCATGGAAGGTGTACCGTCTGTACATACACTCACTATATTTACCAAATTCAGTCCAACTTCACGACATTTATTGTGAAAGTTGTTGAAAGTATCTATTCCCCATATTCTGTTTGCATGAGTGCCCAAAGCGAGTAACTCTTCATAGCAAAGAAAATCTTGGTTCAGATTCTTATAATCTAGTCACTGCTTAGATTCTTATAATCTAGCCACTGCGTAGATTCTTAAAATCTAGCCATTGCTTACCCAGGTTTCAGACTCCTTAAAAGTCAGCCTAATGTGAAGGATGTTCTAATAAACCTTGTCTTTGGCTGAAAGAAGGCTTGGGTCGAATTCTTTCGGGCAGGACCCGCATGTTGTGATTTTGGGGTCCCAGGACCCCTGAACTTCTAAAGCGCATCATTTTGGTGGCCCATATGGGGAAACTACCTAACCCCAAATTCTTCTCCAGCCAAGACTGGAAGGTATGTAAGCCTCCTCTTCCTCCCTTTCTTGCTCCGCAGTTGGGGTCGCTCTCCAAGCACCAAGGCTTGGAGGTGCTTTTTGGGCAGACAGTTACGAGGTCGTCTCGAACTTGGCCTGATGCTCTCAGCCTCTAGGTCCACTGGGTTGGTTCAAGGCCATGGACAGAAGTGTATGAATTCCCTCAGTGTTAGGGAATTGGGGAAAACTGCAGTTGCTTTTTGGTTCCCTGAGGCTTACTTACTCCCTTCCCTCTGCACCTCTAAATCCTGCTTCATGGAGGTTACAGGGAAAGTTAGAAAATATCTTGGCAGATTCTGGAGGTTTTGTGATTGATCATTAAGGAGTTTAGAACTCCTCTTTACAACCCTGGTCACTCCTTTCTCCCACTCCCTTCCCTTGAGTCAAGAGGGTATCCCTCCCCCACCTGGGAAAGGAAGGAAGGAGATGGGGCAGCAACTACAGCATGGGCCCCACAGGCAATGGCCTTGGGCTCTGGGGCAACCTTTGCCTGGAAGCATCACCCAAGTTCAGCACATCCTGCTCAAGGTAATGAAGCTAGCTTCCAAAGTTGGGTAAGCATACTCTTTTAAATTGGTAGTTTTAACTGTTAATGATGAGATGTTGATTCTCTGTGTAAAGTAATTTGGAAGGGCATTTAACAAAACTGAAGTCACCTGATTGGTAATGGGTTTGTTTCAAGTTTCAAATTGGTGACCTTTCTGTATCAGTTATGTCAAGCATATGTCAAGCATTTTCATAATTTGGTTACCGCTAAAATCATTTAGCTATTGTTGGTTATTGTTTTAATGTGTAAACTAGCCAAAAAGTTTGTTTGGGTTATGTATGGCTTGTGGAGAATTTGCAAGTGTATAGAAATCTCTAATGATTGGCTTTTTACACCAGGACAAATTTAAGTTTGAGATGTAAATCCTGGAAAAGTTTTTCCTAAACTGTGATTAGTAAAACTTGCTGTTTGAGGTAAAAGCTCATAGGATTTTATTTTGAATTGTCTGATGGGTCATAATCCATTGATAATCAATAATCCACCATCTGAGAGAAATGCCACAAGCTCCTCAGAGAAGGTGATACTGGTGGAAAGTCAGCATTGGGAAAAGCTGAGAGGACAATTTTAGCCTCAGTCTAAGATGGGATCCTCCTGGCTCAGTTTCCCCACTATGTTCCTTTGAAAGGGAATGCTACCCACCTGGCTATTCCTAAGTCTGGCTATGAGGTGGATTTGATACTGCATGGTTGGAAAACTGAATCCAAACAGAGATAAGGATGTTTTATCCTCTCAAAGTTGGGCCCCAAATCTAGTCCCTGCTTTATATCTGGACCCTGCAGTTTTTTCTGTCAGATTTATGTCGTCCAGACTATGGGCCATTCACCTACAGTTGGTAGCAAACGAGTACCAGCCAATGTCCCCACATTGTTCCCTGGATGCTGCCTGTGCTCAGTTCCAGTCAACCTCCTCTTTGGGACCTCCTCAAGGCAGGGACAGCTCTACACCCCTTGCCAGCAGGAAGCAGTTTCAGAAGCAAGACCACCCTTTACTCCAAAAGAATTTGGGTCCCATTTGTTTGAAGGGGGAATGATGAGGTTGGGATCTGGGCCCCAGAAAAGAAAAACCCTGGACTTTCCTACATGGCCAAATCTCTGGCCTAAATCTGAGGTTATAATTCCATCAACTGGCCTTTCACTGTGGCTACACCCAATCTCCCCTCCATCGGTTTGCCTACTTATGGCCCCAGGCCACTTTCTCACCCTTGGTAATTCTATTGCCTCATGAACTACTTGGCCACTCCTAGATCCCTCCCACATTCTTTCTGTATATAAGGTCCATCTTGTCTCCATTAAGATGCTTAGATTCCTAAAATCTATCCAATGCTTAGATTCTTATAATCTAGTCACTGCTTAGATTCTTAAAATCTAGCCACTGCTTACCCAGGTTTCAGACTCCTTAAGAGTCTGCCTAATATGATGGATGTTCTAATAAACCTTGTCTTTGACTGAAAAAAAAATCTTTTACGAACCGAATGAAGTATAAAACCTGCGCTGTCAGTAGTATCAGTTGATTCATCCAAAGTTATTGAATAATATTTATTTTCCTTTTGAACTGCATGAAGTTGTTCTGCTAAGTTGAAGGCTAATTCATGCTGCCAGTCAGTTATAGTTGTCCTTGAAAGAGGCAGTTGTTTGTATTTTGAAATGTTATTGGGGTCTAAGCATCCTACAACTTCAACAACGTATTCTTTCACAATTTCTACATCACTGAATGGCTTCCCTTTTTACCCCGAGTATATAAGCTACTTTTTAAGTTGCTTCAGTGGCATTATTTCCATTATTTCTTATTGCGGCTCGAAAGAATTGTCTTTGCTTTTGTTTTTCATCTTTTAATTTCTACAACCTTTTCCATCTCTTCCTCTAATTTAAAATAGTTGTAGTCCTTATAAGTGTTATAATGCTAATGAGCATTGAATTTCTTTAATGTTGATATTGCCATATCACAAAGCAAGAAAATCATCTTATCTTTAGCAGAAACAAGATAATATTGCAATTCCCAATCCTCATTAGAAAATCCGTTTTCTTCCTTCAGCATTCTTTTGTTCTTCTTTGACATGATGGGCTGTTAAGCAGACAGAATTAAAAATTCTGTTGAGCTGTGCAACTATTCACAAATTCCACTTCAAACAGAAACACAGTTTGCCGTTATCAAAATCTGATAATAGACTGAAATACTGGATCCCCATAAATTCTCGCCAACCAGCCGTTAGTGGCACCAGTCAGGCGGTGGAAGTTAGACCCAAATAATGAGTGTAGCAGTCGTCAATTTAGCCCTTATGGCTTACTGATGTTCTAATTGTATCAGTCAATCTGGGAGGATTATTTCATTGAAACTTATTTTATTCTTTGGTATTTTAAATACATTCATTTTAAAAATAAAATATAAACATAAAAGATGAACAAAAATGTATTAATAAAAGGATTCGTTCTGTAAAATTTGGGTTCAGTCAAAAGGCCTCACTTAAGGACCAAGAAGGCTATATGTGGCCTTAAGGCTGTAGGTTCCCACTCTTGGGTTAAGTAAATGATCGTGAGAATAGGAAGTAGTCCAAGACCTCAAGTTCTCTTATTCCACATCCAGTGAGTTTTCTACTACACCAAAGATCTTTAAACTTTTTTGTTAGGCAGTCTGATGAAGTCTTTGGATTCCTCTAAATACTTTAAAATCTATACAATAAAATATATAACATTACAAAGGAAACCAATTACTTTGAAATATAATTATCAAAATATTAAAAAGCAAATTTGTGATAGATTAACATATATGCATTATTAATGCATTAATATTAATGTAGTTAGCTTGAGAAGAAAAGGTTTGGAACAAACACTGTGATGGGTGTCATAGGGAATCAATCAGGAAAAAGTAAAATTATTGCCATGCAACAGTGAGCTCTGTTGAGATTTGATAAGTTTTGTGGTGGAACCAGTTAGCACAATTATGTGACTTCCTCCAGGGGGTATTAAGCTGCATTTGAGTAGAAGGGGAGAAAACCAGTGGGGTGAGGGGTTGGGTTTGGAAAGTGATGAGAGGGGATAAGATAAGGGGGCAAGGAATTTGAGGGTAGAAGACAGTATTACGTTTAATTAGTTTGTCAGACTGAATTCACTTTAGGATCTTCAGAGGAAAACAGAGGTGTCAAGGGCTCCACCCAGCCCAGAAACTACGATAGGTTAGGTGGGGCTTCTCCTCATTTCTCACTTCTCTGACTTCTCCGCCAGAGGTGGTACCTTCTCTCCTCTCAACTTCTTTTTGAGTGTTGTCTTCCCCTGAAAAATTGTAAGCCTCTTGAGGATGGGGACTATCTTTTTTCCATTTTGTTTTTTTACAGTGCTTGGGACAGTGCCTGTCACATAGTAAGCACTTAATAAATGTTTATTGTCTAAGTGATTTCTGGGGAAGCAGGTGACATGCCTGGATATGGTTGTGGAATTATATGCCTTGTTCAAAAGTGTTCAGTATTTGAGATTACAGTTGAGAGTAACATCATGTTAAAATTATATATATGTATATATATATATATATATATATGTATCTTACAGAAATCCACAAAGTAGGATGTGAGAACATGGTGGAGAGCAATTTATTGGGAATAAAAAAAGCAATCAAAGAATAATGATGTGTATTGTGGGAGAATACAGACCACTTGACCAGATGGTGTATATTGATGATGCTTTCCAAATACAGATTGCCAAATTATATAGGGGACAAGATATAATCATAATGATACACTGAAGTTATCTCAAAATATGCTATTTTGCTAATCTGATAAAAAGCAAAAATCTAATAAATTATTGGTTTATTTGCTAACAATTTGAAAGCCAAAAAATTTCAGAGCTGAAAGAGACCTCAGAGGGCATTTAGTACATCCTATATTTTAAGAATATCTTTGGGGCAGCTAGGTGGTGCAATGGGTAGAGCACAGCCCTAGAATCAGGAGAACCCAAGTTCAAATCCAGCCTCAGACACTTGACATTAACTAGCTGTGTGAGCCTGGGCAAGTCACTTAACCCCAATTGCCTCACCAATGTATCTTCTACAAAGTTCCTAACAACAGATAACCTGACCTTTTGCTGAAGACTTTGTTGGACAGCTCTCACTGGGAAGAAGTATTCCCTTAAAATGAGTTGAAATATTCTTCTCCATGACCTCTTTAAAACTCCACCCATCCCCATATCTTATTGCTTCTAGTTATTTTTTTGGCAAAGCACCAAAGTCTAATCTTCCTACATAGCCTTTCAAGTAAAAGCTAACATGACCCACACCCCAAGTCTTGTATTCTCCATATTTGGGGATTTTGTTTGGGTTTTTTGGTCTAGACCTCCCATGCCTTTGCACAAACTATATCCCCTCTGCCTGAAATTCACTCTCTTAGTTCTGCCTGTGAGAGACCCTAGCTTCTGTTAAGTCTCATCTCATGTGTCAATTTCTATGCCATTCCTGGTCTCCCTAGTTTTTAGTGCTCTCTCCCTCCATAATCATGTATACAATTAATTGCTTATATATTCTGTTCCCTACAAAATCCCACACCACAAGTGTAAGTTCCTTAAGGACTAAGAGTGATCTTGGTTTTGTATTGTAAGCAACAAAAATTCCAAGAAGTCATTGGTGAACCAGAAAAACTTTTTATTAACGGCCTAGCAAGGGCACACCTCACCAAAGGGAGAGCAAAGTTTTTTATTCCTATGCTGGAATGGCAGTTCCCTCCCCTATTTCCCCATTGGCTGGGTAATGCAGGGTTTACAGCCTATCCAGAGCGAGTAATTTCCCCACGTGAGTCTCTGCCCCTAATTACGTTTCCCATTTCCCACATTTCCTTGTCAACAGCCTACAGCTGTCAATACCTCAGCAGCTACTCATCACACTGAATAGTGATATGCAGAAGCAACATTCCCAACCACATTTCCTACAGTATCCTCATTGCCTTTCATATAGTAGTGTTTACTATTTGTTGTATTGAATAATAGATTCTGAGGCCTTTGGGGAAGCATGGTACCAGGACTCATGCTCCCTCGGGCTTACTCCTCTGATGTGAAGTCTCCAGCTGACTCCTGAAAAATCAGAGTCTAAAACACTTCCTCTCAAATGTTCCTAGGAAGTGGGCTAAAGGTGACGTTATATCATCAATTAAAGTATACCTGATATATAGGATATTTTGTCATTGTGCCCATCACTTGAACCCTGCTTGCCCCCTCCCCCCCAGTTCTCATCAATCAATTAAAAAGCATTTATTAAGCACTTATTAGGAGTCAGGCACTCTTCTAAGCCCTGGAGATACAAAGAAAGGCAATAGTCTTTGCCCTCAAGAGTTCACATTCAAAGAGGTGAGATAAAATGTAAATGACTACATAGTACCAGATATATACTTAGTAATTAGGTAATACTAAACATGTACATGTAAATAACTAATTGATAGTAGATATATACGTAAATAACTAGGTAATAGCAGATATATACGTGCAAATAACTAGGTAATACTAGATATAAATGAAACTAATAGTAGATAGAAACATGTTAATAACTAGGTAATAGCAAATATATACGTGTAAATAATTAGGTAATAACTAGATACAGACATGTTAATAACGAGATATCTATATGTTAACCACTACATATATACACGTAAATGACTAGGTAATACAAGAGGTGTAGAGTAAAAGAGAGGGCATCTCAGAGAGGGAGGCACTAGTAGCTGGGTGGGAAAGGGAAAGGGGGGCGCCTATAAAAGACCCTTCCTCTCCGCCTCAGGCGACAGGTCAGTTAATGACCATTTATTAATCGCCTACTAAGTGCCAGGCACCGTTAATCGCTGGGAATACACACAAAGGCAAAACAAACGAGTGTGTCTGCTTTCAAGGCGTTCACCCCCTACAATGCCGCTTTACCGTGGCACACCCGGGGAGTCTGAGCGACATTGCCCAGACTCACTACGAACTGTCAGTACCCCTAGATCGTGCCCCCCACTCCACCCCCCGCCCCCAACCCACTGGCAGCCCAGCTGCTGACAAAGGATCAGAAGGAACCTGCGACGGGCTCGCACAAACGAGCTCCCAAGGGACCGACCACAAGTGGGAGGGATGCGGAGCCCCGGGGATGGGAGCCTCAGTAGCCAGCTCCAGGGTCCCGCCCCCTAGCCCTCAACCGGAATCGAGCGTCCCACAGGGCACCAAAGACACCGAACCGGAAGCGGCCGTCCCGCCCAGGGGATTCTGGGAGTCGTAGTTCAACGGTTTGGCTAAGCCAGCGCTTCCTTCCGGTCGGGAAGCTGGTTTCCTTTGTGGGTCTCGGACCGGTGCGGGGCTGGAGGGTCGACAGCCGGCCCGGCGGCTGAGCTAACGAAGCCGGGTCGTGGTGTGTGTGTCCCGGGGCCGAGGAGGGCTCTGAGGCCGGAGGGGGCGTTGTGGAGCCTGGGGAGCTGGGGACCAGAGACCAGAAGAAGCCCCTCTTCTTCCTTGGGCATGGATGGACCGGCCTGACCCCCTTCCCTCCCCAACGGCGGGGAGTCCAGGTGAGTCCGGCGGCTCCGTCCAGTAAGTGGTTCCGCGTACTGTGTGTGTGACCGCAGGGAGTGAGAGCTTGGGGTGTGGAGCAGAGGGCGGGAAGTGTGTGTACGTACGTGTGTACGTTTATCCAAGCCGGATTCTGGAGTACTTTTCCTTCTTGTTTACAAACAGTGCCTCACTTTCCCCCTGATGCCATTATCTCCGGAAGGCGGTGCATCTCCCCTGTTTTGACACCAGCCTTTGGTGGGTCCTTCTTGAGAGTCTCTAGGGAGAGCTGGTTCCCTACTGGAGAGACAGACAATTGGATCCTCAAGCTAAAGTGATGTTAGCTCCCAGATGACGGATCCGCAGCAGTAAGTCTGGCTCTTAAGAATGAAGACAGAGAAGTCTCCAGGGATGTAGGGATTCCTCCTAGGAAGGAACCCAAACTTAAGCCTGACACCAGAGCTTCCCAGGAAGAGGCTGCAGAGCCGATGCTGACACTGATGGAGTTGGAAGTATTCCTGGTGATCCTGTAAGGGAAGGGTCAGGATTTGGGTGAAGTCACATGGTATACGGAGAACATGGAACAGTGGATGACCATGGAGCATTTGACTCAGGTTCTTGAGGGAAAAGGTAAGAAATGATCAGACAGAAGATAAACGTTTAGGTGGAGAGGGGTATGGAGGAAGCCATCTTCTCCTTATGAGAAAAGGGAAAATAGATCTCAAAGGAAGGTACCCTTGGCCAATGAGTTGGGGGAAAGATTTCCAAATCTCAGAGTGTGGTGGGAGTAACAAATGAGTATATTTGAGACTTCAACATATGCAAGCCCCTTATATCAAGACATCCAGACTATTACACACCCCTTCTAGCCCTGCTTCGTATAGTAACAAACTTAGGAAAACCACAGAGAGAACATTCCCCGTTAGAAATGCCTTTGGAAGGACCAGCCCAAGGCAATGAAATTTTCATTTTATCCTCACAAAAAGCCTTTAAGGCAGATAGAGCTTCAGCATCTCTGTTTTATAGACTGGAAACAATGATTCAGTGAGGTTAATATTACAGTACTTAAGGTTAGAGCACTATTTAGTGACAGCTGGAACTAGCACATAGTTTAGGGTCCTCACAAAGTCAGAATTTAGCAACTTTAAAAATCACTGACTCCACTCTTCTTATTTCTTTTTTTAAATTTTTAGGCAATTGGGGTTAAGTGACTTGCCCAGGGTCACACAGTTAGTAAGTGTCAAGTGTTTGGTCTGAGACCAGATTTGAACTCAGGTTTTCCTGACTTCAGGGTTGGAGCTCTATCCACTGTGCCACCTAGCTGCCCCACTCTTCTTATTTTTTAGATAAGAAGTTAAGATTTAAAGGCATTGAGTGACTTGCCAAGGGTCACAGAGCTAGATAATAGAAGAACCAGAAATGGAATCCCCAGGTCTTCTTACTCCTAATCTAGTGTTCTTTATGTTATCCCATGTGGCCTTCTATTCAGTATTTTTTCATTAAGCCAGTACTACATTTCTGTTAGTTAAGTTGTTGTCATAGGTATGATAACATAGCTGCTTTCTGCAAAAGAATTAGCATATAATTTCTCACAGAAATTGAAGGCAAAGGAGGGGCTTTTTTTTTTCTTAAAGGAAGAAAACTGAGGAACAAAGAAGTTGTTAATAGACTCAACATCACACCTATATGTGACCTCAACTATATTCTGACTGCAGGACTACTACAGTTCTTTTACCAGGAAAACTGCCATGAGCACAGAGCAGAGTTCCTTGGCAACAAGTTATGGCTTTCTGTGACCTTCAATTTGGCAGACTTATTCTGACCCCTTTTTGAACAAGTTCTTTCTTGGAAATACAGGGATACAGCCTAACTGGTGTGGTGGAGTTTATAACCTATTGAGTGAGAGAACTATAGGATAGAATCAGCCACCCTCATGGCTTCTTTTATCCCTTCAGCTTCATCTTCTCAGGACCCTGGCCTTTCTCAACAGGGGAACCCAGAAGAGGAGCAAATGACAATTCTTTTCCTGAAAGCCAGGTCCCAGGTGAGTTGGAGTTTTCTCCCTCTTTTCTGAAATGCCTCGATTGTGAATACATCTCCCGTCTCTTGAAAACTCCTTTCTTTAAGGAATCCCCATACAGGCACTTGAGTTCCACTTCTTCCCAGGGAGATGGGGTCCATAATAAGTGAGATAATCAAAATGTTAATTCATGGAATCATGTTATGACTACAGGATTCTTCCCAGATTCTTTCTCCATAGTCGTCTGGGCCTAGTCAGACGACTTTTCCAAAAAGCCAGGGATCATAGTTTGTTTGATTGCTTTAATGGAAGTGTGATGTTTAAAGACCAGAAAGACTTTTCACAGTGGTGGTTAAATGAAAGGTAACAGGATGTGGTAAAAAGAGCACTGGACTTGTGGTCAGGAAAGACCTCGGTTTAAATCCCAGCACTGACTCTAGCAGTATTAACCAATTTGAGTCTCATTATTACCTTTGGAAATCTACTGCACTGATTTGTTGTGAGAATTTAATGAACTTACATATGTAAAGAGTTTTGCAAACTTTAATGTGCTAATGTTAACTATTTAACAATAATAATAATAATAATATTAATGGAGTTTCAACTTTCATAACCTTATTGTCCGCAATACAAAAGTGTAGTGATCATTTATCCACTTTAGATCATCTTAAGCATGCTTCCATAATAACATAAAATCATTATTTTGCAAAGTCAGTCTTTCAGGTAACTCAATTTCTAGGTACTGGGTATTTTATTTCTGTAATCTCTACTCTGTTCTAATGGTCCATTTTTAGTTTTTGCCCAAAAACAGATAGTTTCAATGATATCACAGTAATTGGATGGTTCTGAGATTTCATCAGTGTGGATATTACTTTCAAAAATGCAGATCCCAACCTGTCCATCCACACTTTCTCGTCCTATATGATTCTTGCCCAGGTCCTTCTGTAAATTCTCCATAGGTGATCCATCTCTTGACATTTTTGATACCACTGGAGCAAGGGGGCTGGCTGTCCACTGACTATCCCTTAGGCCCTTCCCTGTCATGCATCTCTCTAATTTAATTACTTATGTCACTTAGCATTAGAGAGACTGGGTATCATAATTCGTAATGTTTCCTGAGGCTACACATTAAATCTTACGACATACCTTTTATGAGTCAATGCTAAATTAAAAATTAAAGCACATTTTTTTTGGTGAGGGATGTGTAGGAAGTAAAGGCAATAGGGTCATTGAATTTCGTAGGGGGTTTTTTTTTTGTTTTTATTTTTGCTTTTTTTACTAGCTCTGTGTGTGTGTGTGTGTGTGTGTGTGTTGATCTCTTCTTTATAGCATGGGTCATTTCCATATATTCCCTAAAAATATACCCTCATCAGGGAATCCTCCTTTGTAACAAAGAAAAAGAGTTAAACAAAACTAATCAACATAATGACCACATCTGACTCTGTATTCAGCATTCCACACTCCTCATCCTGGTTACCCTTCCTAGTTACATGCCATCTTTCCAGTGTCCTGAAAATGTGGCATCTAGAAATAAATGCAGTACTCCAGATGTGATCTGACCAAGACAGAATACAGTGGGAGTTATCACCTTCCATTCTGGAGACTGCACTTCTGATGATGCAGGCTAAGTTCACATTAGCTTTTTTTTGCTATCACATTATACTATAGTCTCATATTGAACTTGCAGTCACCTAAAGACCCTAGGTCCTTTTCATATGAACTTCTCTCTAGCCACATCCCTCCTATCCTGTATCTGTACATTTGATTTTTTTTAAGTGAGTTGCAATACTTGATTTTTTTTATTTTTGGTCTAGACTGGTTGTAAGGGATTCCCAGTGTGGTAACTCCTTCCACAGAAGCAGATTAGCAGGGTCACTTATGGTTTTGGTTGTCTACAGAAATGGTATCCACTCAAATAGAAATGGATCCCTGCAGGCCATGTTTTGTCTTAGAAAATCACAAACTAGCATTGTGTTGTTTACTTTGTTAAACATTTCCCAATTGTATTTTAATTTATTTATTTTTTTTAGTGAGGTAGTCGGGGTTAAGTGACTTGCCCAGGGTCACATAGCTAGTTAGTGTCAAGTGTCTGAGGCTGGATTTGAACTCAGTTCTTCCTGATTCCAGGGCCAGTGCTCTATCCACTGCACTACCTAGCTGTCCCCATTTTAATTTAAAAGATGAGTTTGACACCTCTGATCTAGGCATAAGAGGTTGTAACTTGTCTATGGTCACACAGCTAATATATGTTAGAAATAGGACTTAATCCAGGTCTTCCAGACTCCAAGGCTGACCCTCTATCCAGTATGCCATGCTGCTACTAACTTTACATTTATCTTTTAAACTTATCTTTTAAATTTACCTTACATTTACCTTTAAATTTCTTATTAGATTTTTTTCCCCATAATTCTGTACCACTGAAATCTTTCTGGATTTAGATTCCATCATCCAGTGTATTAACTCCCTCTCAGCTTTGTGTCATCTGCAACTTTGGTAAGCATGGTATCCAAGTTTCACTCAAGTCATTGGTAAAAATGTTGAACAAAATAGTACCAAGGACAGAGACCAAGGACACTACTAGACACTTTCATCCAGTTGATGAGTTTCCCTTATCACCACTCTTCAAGTGCTAGTATTTGTCCTGCTCCAAATCCATTTAGTTGAACTATCATTCAGAACAGTCTCTCCACTTTGTCCAGAAGGATTTCATGAGATAATGTCACAGGCCTTGCTGCAATATCTGTCAGCCTAGTAAATCCTGTAAAAATTATAAATGAGGGTACAAAGTCATGACTTGGTGATGAACCCCTGCCAGTTCCTCGAGATTTCTTCTTCTGGTTCTTGCCTCCTAAGACTTTTGCAAAAGTTGGCATGCACTTCATTGACTTAGAGTTTGAAAAATTGTCTTACTACTCTTTTTGAAAACCAAGCAAAATTTGGTAGTGTCTAGCCTCGTAGTGACTTTCCTATTCTCTACCATACTTTTACAGAATTGTTAACAGCAGTAGTATGTGCAAGATCAGGGCTCTGAGAGTTATCTCTTTCACTTGTGCCAGGTGATTGAACTCACTGATAGCAACCAGTTGCTCTTTTGTTATCTCTTCACTTAATTAAGTTTCAGTTTTCTTTAGGCAATTTATGTTTTATCCTCAGATCAATTTTCTCCTTGGTAGAAACAAAATAGAAATGAAATATTTCTGCCTTCTTGCTATTGTCTGCCACCCTTGTCCTGCTCCCTCTAAGCAGATATCCTGCTCTCTTATTCAGACTTTGGCTCCCAACATAGATTTTTAAAAAGCTCTTTTTGTTGTCTTGAAGATTTTTTTCTCAGTTTTTTATATTCTTTAGTCTTCCTGATTCTGTTTTTTAATTTTATTTATTTCATTAAATATTTCCCGATTACATGTTAAAAATTTTAACATTAATTTTTTTAAATTTTGAGTTCCATATTCTCTTCTTCTCACCCACCCTTCCCTTACCCTTTGAGAAAGCAAACAATAGAATAATAATTATACATGTGAAGTCATGTAAAACATTTCCATATTAATCATATTGTAAAAGAAAACATACACACACACACACACAAGAAAAATAAAGTTTTAAAAATATGCTTCAATCTTGTACTCAGAGTTCATCAGTTCTCTTTTTGGAGGTAGATAGCATTTTTCACCATGAGTCCTTTAGAATTGTCATGGATCATTGCCTGATACTATTCTTACAAGACTGTGTTACTATTTTCTATTTATAACTCTCCATTTTTTCCATCATGTGTCTATATCTTTTTGCAATTTAAATTCATTGATGAGTTGCCTGTGCAATCAGATTAATCTCAATACTCATCTTTCCCATTTTCTTCATCAGAATTATTTGTTTTCATTTTCAGAATTGATTTCTTAAGAGCATGCTGTCTCTTGAGCCAGCTTCCCTTATAAAATTTAAGGTCACAGGATCCTATCCAAACTTTCCCTGAACTCTTTGAAATACATTCTCCAGAAATCTAGGACAGGGATTGGGAACCTGTAGCCTCGAGGCCATATGTGGTACTCTAGTTCCTTGGGTGCGGCCTTTCAACTGAGTCCAAGTTTTACAGAACAAATCCTTTTATTAAGGAGATTTGTTTAGTGAAGTTTGGATTTAGTCAAAGGGCCACACTTGAGGACCTGGAGGGCCACATGTGGCCTCAAGGCTGCAGTTCCCCATCCCTGATCTAGGGATAGGTTGTACTATGCCTGGTATTCCCTTTCTTAGTTACTATGAGCTCTCTAAGATAGCATGGCTATTTCTTCCCAAAGTTACTCTCATTTCCGCCTCAGTTGCTCCCTTTTTTGTTAGAATAATATCCAAAATAGCAGTGGTTGTAAACCCTTTTAGAAGTCCTGTACATCCCATCTAACTATCCTGGCATTGCCAACTTTACACATTATCCATGAGCCATGTTTGGAGTAGGCTTATTGGGTAAGCAGGAACGTATTTGGTGTTTTAGGAATCAGTGGCCTTTAAGGATGTAGCTGTGGACTTCACCCAGGAGGAGTGGGGGCAACTGGATCCTGCTCAGAGGGACTTGTACAGGGATGTGATGCTGGAGAACTATGGGAACCTGGTCTCACTGGGTAAGGATGCCTTCCCCCCCTGTGACTCAGACTCTGTCGAATGGCACATCTCTTTTCCTTGATTTTTAAAAGGTGCTTAGCCAAGTTTTAGCCCTGGGGCTCAGTGATTTATAATCTCTTTATGGCTCAGAGGCCAGGCAGTTCTGTTCCCTGTTTACAGAATGAAAAGTGGACCTTCAATGTGCTATCTCAGATGTTTCAAATATCTTAACCTTTAAAGGACTCCATATCACCCTTGGACCCTTCTTATACTGTGTTCTCTGTCCTCTCACATCAAGGGGTCAGAACTTGACTGTGCAATTGCCTTTGTCTCCAGCACAAACAAACAAGTCCTATTTCTTTCTTCATGATCAGGGTTTCCAGTTTCTAAGCCATATGTGATCTCTCAGCTGGAGCAAGGGGAAGAACCCTGGGTGGTGGAAAGAGAAGTCTCAAGAGGCATCTGCTTAGGTGAGTGAGTAAAATCTGAACAGATGCATTACAAATAACATTTCATCTGCTCTTTTAGGGAAGGTGAACCCTTCAGCCATTAGTCAGGAGCCATTATCAAAATCCTGAAGGCCTAGCAAAAATTTGAGACTATTTAGTGTGAGCACTTTCAAATATTTTTTTTCCTTAACGTCGATAATCTTCTTTGAGCTTCCTATTCCCCTCTTTGTCAGAGGAAGTTGTGTCTTTCTTAAAGTAAACCACTTAATCTGTACTGTGGGTTTCATCTGCCCCTAGGAGCTCTATTCCAGTTGGAATGAGAGGGAGTCCCCTAGCCCAGCTAGGATCAAGGAGGAAGATCAGGAAATGTGAGTTCATAAAAAGGGAGTGAACCAAAGGGTAGTCAAATAGTTTGGGGTGAATATCAACAGAGATGGTCAAAAGGCAAAATTGTTGTGATCAGTTGATTTGATGTAGGTCTTCGTCTTTCAGAGTCTTTTTCTTCCTGAGCAGCTCAAAACTTTATTTTGGTTCCATACCCTAGAGCAGAATTCAGGGAATAGAGGATAGAAAAAATAGAAGGAGGATCACTCTTTAGGAGGTTATCAGTGCTCCAGGCAAGTAGTAACAAAGGCCTACATTAAGATGTTGTCAGTGACAGAGGATAGGAGGTAGAAATGATTGGAATTGGTGGGAGCTTCATTGTAAGAAATGAGGAAAAGGGAACACTCAGAGAGATAACGTCAAGGTTTTGATATGGAAAACTAAGCAGATGGTAGTTTCAGTGACAGAAGTAGTAGTCAGAAGGAGGGGATTACCTATAGGTAATAGGTGGATATAGGTCTAGAGCTCAGATGGGGCTCCAGGGCTAGAGATACAAATTTGGAAGTCATACGCACAACAATCTTCTACAAAAATATTGCTCTGTTGCTGCATCATGGTGTAGTCACAACCCTGAGTACTTTGAAGCTAGGCCAGCAGAATACTGGCAGCTGGAAAGACTTTGACTACAGTCCTGCTGACTCCGTGCTGCCCAAAGACCAGCTTCGTCAAGTCTAGAGGCTGGCTTATCACCAGGACATTGGCCATTCTAGGTGATAACTTCTTTGACCATGGCAATCCCTGAAACAGTGTTCTGCTCAAAGACTCATAGATTGTGATCTCATCACTTTGAATGTTTTCTCCAATTATGAAGACTAGAATCCATCCATGCTTGCTTATCCTGTGCAGTTCTTGTCCATGTCCTCTCCTAAGTTCACCTAATATGCCAAAGGTTTTCCTCAGTTTCTACTGATATTGAGGATAGCAGAGCACTTGTGCTATCCACATGTCATTCTTCTTCCTTGCCACATGACTGACCTATCTTTTTCCTTCATAGATTTCCTGATACATAATTATGTTCTTTAAAGTTCCTAAGTTGTTATAAACATTACAACCTGCTCATATGCTCCATATGCCTCTCAGTTTCCTTCTGTATAATACTCATTTTCAGATCTTCATCAACTATTATGTTCCATATCTCACATTCTATAGAATTCTATAATACTCGTAGAATATTGGTATTTTTAAGTGGTCCTTTGTTTCTGGAAGAAACCTGGGGTCGTTAAAAGAAATTTGCAGTGTCCTGAAGGCAATCCAGTCCATTCTCTTCCTTCTATTTTAATTATGGCCTCAAGTTGTCCATTTGCATTTTCTGTCCCAGCTATATGTATTGATATAAAATATAGGGCAGCTAGGTGGCACAGTAGATAGAATGTTGGCCCTGATTTCAAATTCAGTCTCAGACACTGGCTGTGTGACCCTTGGCAAGCCACCTTCAAAACAATTTAGACTGGTTAAAAAGTAGGTTGATCAGTGGAACTGATTAGGTACACAGCATACTGAAGCAAATAAATATAGTAGCATGGTGTTCTGATAAATCCAAAGATCCCAGTTACAAGGGTAAGGGCTCACTATTTGACAAATACTGCTGGAAACTCTGGAACACAGTCTCCCAGAAACCAGCTGGAGACCAACAGCTTACACCATATAACAAGGTAATCGCCAAATGATACATGACTTAGACATAAAGGGTAACATCAGAAATCATTAGGAGAGCATGTAAGAAATTACCTTTCAAGTGTCTGGATAGGGGCAGGCAATTCACAACCGTGCAGAAGATAAAGAGAATTACAGAAGATAAAATAGACAATTTTATTTATATAAGATTTTAAAATGTTTACACAAAGAAAAACAGCGCAGTTAAAATTAGAAGAGAAACAGTTCACTGTAAAAAAAAAAAAACCCAACATTGTAGCAAGTTATACAGGGGTGGGGAACTTGTGGCCTCCAGGCCTAGAGGCCATAGGTTCTCCATCTCTGGTCTTATATCTAAGCTTTATAAGAACTGATTCAAATTTATAAGAATTAGAGCCATTCCTCAACAGATAAAATAGTCCAAAAAAAAATATATGAACAGTTTTCAAAGCAAGAAATCCAAATTATCAACAACCTTATGAAAAAATGGTCCAATCACTAATAATTAGAGGGATCTACATTAAAGCAATTCTGGGGTTCCATCTCACACCTATCAGTTTAACAAAGGTGACAAAAAAAGAAAATGACAGCTGTTAGAGAGGCTAGAAGAAAATAAGGACTCTATATGCCATTGGGAGAGCTGTGAATTGATCCAGTCGTTATGGAAGGCAGTTTAGAAGGCAAAAAAGTCACTTGACTGAATTCTACAGGTAATCCATCCAACACCCTGGAGGCCCTTCTCTAGATTTTTCCTCTCTTTTTAAACAGTACATACTTTTAATCTTGGCATAGAATCGGCAAGCAAATAAACTTCATGATAATAAGAAAACAATGTATAAGGAAACATCTACCAAAGGGTTATATGCCTTCTGACCCCCTAGACTATGGGAGATCCTAAGTAGTACAGAATCTGCTTCAAACCTAGCAGTTTTAGGAAATGTTCAGTTTAGTTTCAGTTTAGTCCTCCTTCAAATGGGGCAGAGATGTAGACAATACAACATTAAAAACTCAGTGTTCTACAGTTGTCTCTTTTTTTTGTACACTTGTTTGTTTGTTTGTTTATTTTTTTTATTTTTTGGCTAGGCAATGGGATTAAGTGACTTGCCCAGGGTCACACAGCTAGTGAGTGTTATGTGTCTGAGGCCAGATTTTAACTCAGGTCCTTCTGAATCCAGGGCCGGTGCTCTGTCCACTGTGCCACCTTGCTGCCCCATACAGTTGTCTCTCGCAAGGCCAGTTAGTCATCAGGTCAGTATTCAGAAACTCTGGACGCAAGATCTTGGTCGGGGGAGAGTGGACTCAGCAAACGACGAACACTCTCAGGGCCAGTGCTTTTCTTGTTCTTGGTTTGACCCAATGGCTAGCTTCAGCAAGAGGAGTCTGCCACAACCATGCTGGCCTCATGCCTCTGGTCTCTTGACAATGTGTAACAGATGAGCTTTCCATTTGTTATTCCTCTAACTTGTTGGCTGAATAACTCACCCCCTTTCCTGGTTATACAACTCATTAGTGATATCTTTTTTGCTTCTCACACACAGTTGATAAATGTTAATAAGCTGCACCCCACACACAACTTTATTGCCCTTTGGGAAACCTACAACTGATGTCAAAGAGAGATAAGCCTTATTTTTCTTGGCTCAAGGGGAAGGACTAGGAATAATAGGTATAATATTGCAGAAAGGTAGATTTTGGTTTGATATGAGAAAAGACTGGATTTGAATATAGGTCGGGTAGGAGGGATCAGAAAGAGTGGACTTCTAAGGTGTAGATGAAGAAGGTAATATTCTAGGACAGAGGCGGGGATCTTGTGGCCCTGCAGGTCTTCAGGTGTGGCCCTTTGACCAAATCCAAACTTCACAGAACAAATCTCCTTAATAAAAGGATTTGTTCTGTAAAACTTGGACTCTGTCAGAAGGCCAAACCCAAGGACCCAGAAGGCCACATGTGGCCTCGAGGCTGCAGGTTCTCCACTTCTGTCTAGGAGATGGGAAATGGCTTACCATATGTGGTGGTTGTTGGTGGTGTCCTTTTGTCCTTTGTTCTCAAAGAGGACTATGGCATCAGGAAGATGATGCCATGACTTGCAGGTGAATTGGATTTAAGTGAGGGAGGGCTATGCAAAGTCACCAGCCTCACTTTCTCCCCTGGAGCCATCTGAGTGGCCAGATGTAGCCAGATATAGATCAGGACAACTGAAGATGGTCCTAGTTGCAGTGGGAGAACCTCAGCCTTTTTCAGCTAAGGTCTTTCCTAGTTCTCACTTTGACTAAGGCAACGCCTATTCAGTGATTAGGGCTGTTTAAGAAGTAAGCCAAGAGATGGCCCCTTTAATAAAAAAAAAAATCAAACTGGGAGGGGAAGACCTAATGGCACAGCATGTAAATACCTAAAGAAAAAGTTAACTATTTACAGGAAGAAATAGACAGTGAAACTATAATAGTTGGGGAACTCAATGTATACTTCTAAGACTTAGACAAATCAAATGAAAAAGAAAAGAAAGAAAATTAAGGTACTGAATAAAAGTTTAGAAAGGTTACCTATGCTAGCTCTGTTAATTATTGATTTGGAATGGAAAGGAGTATACATATTTCACAGCTGTTCATGACTCCATTAAACTGGAAGTGTGTTAGAATTAAAAAAAAACCAAATGTAGCAAAGCTTAATAAAATCATATTCAATAAAAAGACTTTAAAGAAAGTAATAAAATTAATTGGGACTAAATAACAATAATAAATAATTGGTGGGTCAAAGAACACAACTTAGAAACAAAAAATAATTTCATCAAAGAAAATGGCAACAAATGTACATTTGAAAATTTGGGGAAGGCAGCCAAAATAAATCCTTAGGGTAAAATGTATATCTCTAAACATTTTCATCAACAAAAAAGTGAAGGAACAGATAAATGAATTGGACAAAACTAGAAATGCAACAAATAAAAAAATCATGGCTAAACAACAAAATGAAAACTCTGAAAAGCAAAAAATCCATTGAATTGATAAATTAAACTATTATTTTTAAAAATAATAAAATGAACTATTACCTAGTCTAATTTTAAAAAAAAAGAAACTAAGGGGATGCCCATCAATCTCGGATTGTCAAAAGTAATGGAATGTTGCATAATAAGAAATAACAACAGAGGTGGTTTTAGAAAAACCTAGGATGACTTGTATAAACTGATGCAGAGTGAAGTGAGCAGAACCCAGAAAACTATTTATATAATAATAACATTGTAAATAGCAACTAGGAAATACTTAAGAATCTAGTCAGTGCAATAACCAACCATGATGCTAGAGGACTGATGATGAAAGATATGACACACGCTTTTTGAGAGAAAGATGATTAACTTAAGATACAGAACAAGACATACATTTCAGATGTGGCCAATACAGGGACTGTTTTGCTTACTGTGTATTTGACATAAGGGTTTTGATTTTCTTCATCCCATTATGTGGGGGTGGGGGATCTGGGGAATTCAGAGGAGCTTGGGCTAGGATTACTCAAATGGATAAAAGAAAAATAAAGTAAGAAAGGAGTGTCATAGGATCATTTTAAAAATGCACAGAGCTGGGGCAGCTAGGTAGTGCAATGGACAGAGCACTCGCCCTGGAGTCAGGAGGACCTGAGTTCAAATCCGGCCTCAGACACTTGACACTTACTGACTGTGTGACCCTGGGCAAGTCACTTAACCCCGTTGCCTAGCCAAAAAAAAAAAAATGCCTAGAACTTTGAAAATGACATGATGAATTTGTTATATTTAAAAATAAAAGTTATGTGAGAAACAGAAAGAATTGGCTAGACTATAGAATGAGGGAAGAGGAGTAATGAGGCTGGAAGGATAAGTTGGGGCCAGGTGTAAGGGGCTTTAAAAGCAAAATAGAGGCATTTATATCCCATCTTGGAGGCAATTAGGAGCCGTCTGAGCCACTGCTCAAGTTTATTGAACAGGATAGTGGCATGGTCTGATCTGTATTTAAGAAAAATCACTAAAAAAAAAAAATCATTTTCAGCAATGTGGAAAACAAGATGAGTTGAAGTAGGGAGACATTTGAGACTGAGAAACCAATTAAGAGGCCATTGCAGTAGTCTAGGCAGGAGGTGATGACCTGAACCAAGGTGGAGGTTTTCATCTACATAGAGAATAAAAGGTCAGATGTAAGAGATGTAAATGTAGAAACATCAAGATTTGGCAAGTAATTGGGTATTAGATGTGAGAGAATGAAGAGTTGAGAATAACACTAAGGTTACGAACCCAAGGGTCTAGAAGAATGGTGGTTCTTTTAGTAGAAATAGAGAATTTTGGAATGGGGTGGATTGAAATAATGGTTGTACGTGTTAGGTTTGAGATGAAGAAGGTCTAGTGGTAGTATTCAAGAGAGATTTAAAGTGGGAGAGTTTGGAGGTAGAGAAACAAATTAGAAACCAATTATAATCTAGGCATAAGGTGGTGGTGGCCTGGATCTTGGTCTACTCTGCTTAGTTTGGTTCCATGGTTACCATTCTGATCTTATAATCCTTCCTGATGGGTTCTCCTTACCTGGACTTAATTTATACACCATTGTTCTTTTACTTCTCTCCTGACATTTCCTGGCTCTTTCATCAATTACAAGACACTGTTTGTGAGTTCTCAAAGAAATATGTACATCATGTACATTATTTTCAGTTTTATCACAGCATCCTGAGTACAGGGAACAAGGGACATTTGATTTTTTTTTCATTTATTTCAGACTTGGGGACCAGGACTGAAATCAAGGAAACTGCAAAGCAGGATGTTTCCGAAGAAGGATTATCTCAAGAAGTGATCATTCAAAGATTCACAAGAGATAATCTTTGGAATTCTAAGTTAGGTGATGCCTGGGAATATGAAACATGGTTACAAGGACAGCCAAAAAACCAAGAAACACATTTAAGGGAAGTGGCAATCAACCACAAGCAATCACCAAGCTGGGAAAAAAACCATGGGTGTAATGACCTTGGAAGAAGTTTCAGTTTAAGTTCCATCCTTGTTGCACAACACAAAGTTCCTATGGGAGAGAAATCATATAAATATGATGCAAATGGAAATAACTTCCAACAAAATCCACTAACAATTGGTCATCAGAAAATTGATTTGCAGAACAAACCTTGTAAATGTAATGAATGTGGAAAAGCCTTCCGTTATCACTCAGAACTTACTCGACATAGGAGAACTCATACTGGAGAGAAGCCCTATGAATGTAATGAGTGTGGGAGAGGCTTCAGTCAGAGCTCATCCCTTACTCTACACCTGAGATTTCACACTGGAGAGAAACCCCATAAATGTAATGAATGTGGGAAAGCATTCAGGCACACCTCATCTCTTGTTAAACATCAGAGAAGTCATACTGGAGAGAAACCTTATGAGTGCAACGAATGTGGAAAGGCCTTCAGCCGGAGTACACACCTTACCGAACATCAGAGAATACATACTGGAGAGAAACCTTATAAATGTAATGAATGTGGAAAAACCTTTAGCCGGAGTACACACCTTACTGAACATCAGACAATTCATACTAGAGAGAAGCCCTATAAATGTAATGAATGTGGGCAAGCCTTCAGTCACACCTCCTCCCTTGTTAAACATCAGAGGATTCATACTGGTGAAAAACCCTATGAATGTAATGAATGTGGGAAAGCCTTTAGTCGAAGAACACATCTTACTCAACATCAGACAATTCATACCGGGGAGAAACCCTATGAATGTAATGAATGTGGAAAAGCCTTCAGTCACATATTGTTTCTTACAAAACATCGGAAAATTCATACTGAAGAGAAACCCTATGAGTGTGATGAATGTGGGAAGGCCTTCAGTCATACTTCATCTCTTATTAAGCATCAGAGAACTCATACTGGAGAGAAACCCTATAAATGCAATGAATGTGGGAAAGCCTTCAGTCATACTTCATCACTTAATAAGCATCAAAGAACTCATACTGGAGAGAAACCCTATGAATGTAATGAATGCGGGAAGGCTTTCAGTCAAAGTTCATCTCTTGCACTACACCAGAGTTGTCATACTGGAGAGAGACCCTACACATGCAGTGAATGTGGAAAAGCCTTCAGTCACACCGCATCCCTCATTAAGCATCAGAGAACTCATACTGGAGAAAAACCATATGAATGTAATCAGTGTGGGAAAGCCTTCAGCCAGAGTTCATCCCTTATTAAACACCAGAGGACTCATACTGGAGAGAAACCATATGGATGTAATGAATGTGGAAAGGCCTTCAGCCAGAGTTCATCCCTTTTTAAACATCAGAGAACTCATAGAATTGTAAAATATTAGCACTGGAAGAGTCCTCCTTGGTCGTATAGTCAACCTCCTTCTTCAAGGTCACCCAGCTGATAAATGGCAAGAGCTGGGACTAAAAGCTAGGTTTCCTCCCCCCCCAGTCCTTTGCTCTTTCCATTATCCCTTATACTGTATAGAAATGTCATGAATTAAAATACATGGTAATAACAGCTCAGATTTATATAGCGTTTAAGGTTTGCAGATTGTTTTCTTAACAACCCTATGAAGTAAAGTATTATCCCTATTTTAAAGATGAGGAAATTGAGGCTCAGAGAGGCTAAGTGACTCATCCAAGGTCACGCATCTAGTAAGTATTAGAACCAAGATTTGAATCCTGGTCCCCTACATTCATGTCCAGTGAACTTTCCATTACCCTGTGCTGCTTACATGTATGAATTCCATGTATGGAAAATAATCTTCAGTGTCATGGTCCCTTGTCATGGTTGAGACCAAGGTACCCTAAAGGAAAGGGAATGGATCAGAAGATTCTGCCAAGAATGTGGGGTTTGCTGACCTTGTGACACAGACTCATCAGAGACATCTCCCTTTGATGTTCTGTGTCCAGGATTTTTGGCAGATCAGCAGCATGGCTTGCCACATAAAACTTGCCAGAGGAGCAATCACAACACAAAGGAAACCCATAGACACAAAGAACAGCTCCCCTTGCATTTATTGTGATTAAGCAAAATCCTGTCCACCTGCCTCCTGTTCTTTCCCTCCTAACACCATCAGCCCTGCACATGTGGTATGACTAGGACCAACCTTCAGACACAAAGTGAAAGTCTTACTTTTCCCTTCTTTTGTGTGCTGGCTGCAGACATTGTCAGCATGCCAAAAGACCCCTCAGTGCCCTTGAGCATAGCTACTGCTTTCCTGCTTTCACTGACTAACCCCAAGCCCTTCCTTACTATGCCAAGGTTAAGTCACTTCAGTCCTTACTGCATATCGGGGAATTCAGAAGGGGTGCATTATTAATACTACCTATAGGATGACCTTGAGTATAATTTACCCTTACATATCAGAGATTTCCACTGGGTAGTAGACATGAAAGTGTAATGAGAGTGAGGAAAGTGCCCCTTGTGTTTAGTCACAGTTATACTTCTGCTCAACAACCTTCTGTGGTTCCCCCTTGGCCTTCAAAGATGAAGTCTAAACTCATTAACTTGGTGGTCCAAGGGTTAACAAAATCTTACTCCCGGCTTCAGCCCAGCTGGTTTGCTCACTTCTGGCTGATCCACCTTTCCACTTTGCTGCCTCAGCTCTTACAGAGTTCTAATGCCATGGAATGTTCTCCCCATTAATTCTCTGCCCAACCTACAAAAACCAGCTCAAATCCCACGACCTCCCCTTTCCAGCTAGAGTGACTTCCCCCTACTCTGAATAAGAATTATTGTCTGTATGATTCATTTGGTAATTAATCATGTACTTTCCTGTGGTGTCTATTGTTGACTTGAACTGTTATTTAAATACTTAAATGTTATTTAATTTTTCACATATGAAGCTCCTCGAGAGCTGGGACTGTCTTATAGGTCTTTGTAGCCCACATAGCACTTAGCACAGTGCCTTGCACATAATAGGTGCTCAATACAATTTTATTGATTTGGCATCCTAACTTTACGAAAATAAAATAACTTGTTTTGCATTCATTTTCTTATTCTGCTTAAAAATGACTAGACCTTCTAATGGGTTGTTTTGGGTTTGTTTTTTTTCCAATCACACTTCAGAAAATATGGAAAATTTCCCCTATAAGGGAGCTTCAAAGCCTATAGTTCATCTAAAGCACCTATAAAGTTTCTTCTCCTAATTAATAGCTTCTTTTAAAAGATAAATATTATAAAACTTTTTAGAGAGGGGGTAGGAATAGGGGGAACTCTATTTCCATTTGAAGCAATGAAGAAAATATATTTTATTCCCAGCTTTTACATTACAACAGACATTGGGATGGAATGGGGTTGAATGAGGTCCTGCAGTTCAATCTTTTGAAGAACACATCTTTTGCTCTTGCCTTTTGAAGCAGTTTCTCAATAATATTCTAGAACTTTTCTACTTAATATTACCATAAAGTGTTGAGGTTAGAGTTGGGAGAGCTGGTTCAGGTGTGAAAGAATTCACTTAGACCTTCTCTGTAACCATTGGGAGCTTTATTGATGCAAAAGGATCAGGCTAGCCCTGGAAGGAGGACTAACAACTTACAGAGGAACAGGGGTCTGTTTTATCTTACAAGATAAGGGGGAATTGTCACAACACAGGATGAGGAAGATAGATGACAGGATAGGGGACCCATTATAAGGAAGACAGGAAATTTTATGACTCAGGATGAGGGAGACAAGGAATTGTTATGGTCCAGGATAGGGGGGAAGTTTTATGGTGTCACAAGATAAGGGAAAGAAACTCTTGGATACCCTCAAGATCAGGAAGGGCGTCACAAGGTACTGGAAAAACAACCCTTAATTTTATTTTATTTTTTTTAGCTTTTAGGGCACTGTTTGTATTTACAGCATAAAGTTTCTGATTTAGTTCTCTGCTTCATCAGTATTAGTATAATTAGCTTATCAGATTCTCTAGGGTAAGAAACACAACTTAACAGCTATTAGTTAATTCTGGACTCTGTTATAGGGGTTTGAGAAGTGCTTATTGAAAGACATCAACACTAAAAATATTTAGTCCAAGGAGACTTTTTTGGAGGTAATTCTTTTAGAAATCTCCCTTAATAGATTGGTATCTTATCACCTGTAATATATATTTGAAAAGAAGCTGAGCAATTACAATTAACCTAGCCAGAGTTTTGGGAAGAGATTTATAAGGTGGTGGGGATGGAGGGAATAAATAAAAATGTTTATATACACATATAGGTATATGTGTGTATACATACATGTGTATGTATATATGTGTGTGTGTGTACATATATATACTATATATACTGTACTGTGCATCTGCCTGAGACAATTTTTATATTTTTATTAATTTATTATTCTACACTCAAGCTTTGGCTGCTTGAGAGGAAATTAGCCAAACTGGCAGAGTCCCTTGATTACCTTGGGTGTCTCTCTAACACAGGATATTTTAAGTAATATTCATAGGAATCCTGAAAAAAAAAATGCCACAATATGATAAAACACAGTTTGGGTTTAGCATACTTCATCTAATAGAACTTTAATCACCTTGTCTTTCCTGAAGACCCCTGGGGAATCATTCTTCTGAAATCATTCATCCTTCTCTGACCACTCCCCTACAGGGCTCTCCTGAAGTAATCAAAGTGACCACCTCCCTCAGATCACCAACCCAATCCCTACAGAAAAGGGAAAGAGGGCAAAGATCTTAATTAGATGAGATGTTTCTTGTTACCACAGTTACCATTGTTAAGGCTTTTGGTTCAGGCTCACTTAGCTTTTATTCTTGATCTTTTACACATTTTCCTAAAGGAAAAATTCTGGAAAGGACTTTAGACTTTATTTTCTGTTTTCAGTTGAACTAAAAGGGAGGGTTTTCATCTGCTTCTATATTCCTCCCCTTTTTGTGCTGAAGCATGACTTGCTAATCCAAAATAAGAAGTTCTCTGTGTTTTAATACATTAGAGCTAACAAAGCAGTGAAATGACAAGGAACTATCCTCTGTGTTAGAACACTGTGCCAACACTATGGCATTGTCTTGAGAATTGAGGCACAGAGAGCGATGCAATTGGTAGAGACAAAACGTGGCATTCACATATGTGTAAGGTAGTCCAGCTTAATGATAGCTGGAACCTAAAAATAACATTTTTTTATTAGCCAGTAGATAGCCTGATTCCCTTTAGCCACAGCTATTACAGAATAGAGATTCTGAGTCTGCATACTGATTCTTCAAATATAACCATAACTCTCATCTGGAAAGCGTACTTTGTATTATTTGTTCAACAGAAAAATCAGATCACATCCTGCAATTACATCCTCATCTCAAACTTTTGTCCATATTGCATCGGGACAATTGTAAGGGTTTGAAAGTTCCCTAATTTCTATTTCATGTCAAATATCTGATTTTATCACAGGTCAGATTAAGCTCTTATCAAGTGATTATAAAGGTCCTATTCTCTTTATTTAAGCAGTTCCCTCTCTTCTCCTCCCCCCCCCCCCCCCTTTTCACCATCTCTCCCCTGGACTGTTGCAGTAGCTTACTGATTGGTCTTTCTGCCTCTAATCTTTCCCCATTCATTCCCTCCTCCACTCAGCTGCCACAGGAATACATTCCAGTGGCTTCCCATTACCTCCAGGATCAAACATACAGTGCTATGTATGACTTTTAAAGTCCTTCATGACCTGGTCCCTTCTTACCTTTCCAGTCTTTTTATATTTTACTGCCCTTTGAGTATTCTACCATCCAGAGACACTGGCTTACTTAACTGTTTCTGGAATAGAACGCTCCTTCTCCCAGCTCAGCTTTTTTGCTACCTGTCTCCTATGACTGGAATCCTCTCCCTCCTTTCCATCTCCAATGTTCCCAGGCTTCCTTCAGTACATCTCAAATCTCACCTGCAAGAGGCCTTTCCCACCATCCACCATGCCTCTATTGTTTTTAGTATTAGATTACCTCCTGTTTATCCTGTATGTACCTTTATGTACATACTTGCTTATATATGTGTGAGCTCCTTGAAAGGCATGGATTGCATTTTTGCCTTCTTTTATCTCCAGCACTTAGCACAGTGTCTGACTCATAGTAATTGCTTAATAAATGCTTGTTGACTGATGACAGTCCCAGTGCAGACTTTCCAGCATCCCAAAGGCAGGGTCCAGATTCCTGTAATGGCAAGAAAAGTGCATTGTGAATATCTGTCCTTCCAACCTAAGAACCTGCAGACATAACTTCATGGCCATAAAACAAATGGGATTCTTGGTTCTTTGACCTTTCAGGCCAACAGTGATGAGTGAGGGCATTGGTTATGGCTCACAGCTGGTCGTTCAAGAAATTCTGGACTTTTGTCTCACTGGAGTGGCTCACCGATTAGATTATCTCACTCATTAGTGGGGAAAGTTTTTATGTGGTTGCCTAGCACAGAAATGATGAGGATGATAGCTAACATTTATATAGCCCTTACTATATGTAACACATATATTATACACACACACACACACACATGTGTGTGTGTATGACATTTATATAGTGCTCCCAGTACTGTGCTAAACCCTTCATAGTTATTATCTCATTTGAACCTCACCACAACCCTGGGAGGTAGGTGCTATTATTATCTCCATTTTACAGATGAGGAAACTGAGTAAACAGAGGTTAAGTAACTTGCCTGGAATCACACACACAGTGAGTAAGGATCTGAGGCTGGATTTGAACCAGGGGCTTCCTGACAGGCACTCTAGCCATTGTGGTACCTAGCTACCCAAATGATGTGGAACTCTCCAAAATCCACCTGGAGTTGATTCAATAAGACTCCTGTCATAAAGACAGTGACATTTTCTAAGTGCTTCTTGAAGGTAGGGACCGTGTTTTTACCTTTCTCAATATCCCCAGAGCTTAGCCACAGTACCTAGCAGCAGTAGTAAATGCTTACTAAATGCTTGTTGACTGAGTAACCAATTGTATCAACTACTGTTCTCTTTCTAGGCCTTTATGTATTTCTATTCCGAAACTTCAGTGATGGCTTTATTACAAACATGTCCAATTAATCTTGACTTTAATTGCTGAAATCAGGCTTCCAGCAGGCATTTATTTAACAGTAATTTGGTTACAACAATCCTTCAGCAATCTTCTTTGTGACTACTTTGGAGTCTATGTTAACTGTAGGATGGATTTCTGTTCATCCTAAAACCATATATAGTAAGGCAGCTAGATAGCAGTAGAGAGAGCACTGGCTCTGGATTCAGGAAGACCTGAGTTCAAATATGACCTCAGACACTTGATACTAGCTGTGTGACCCTGGGCAAGTCACTTCATCCCATTGTCTCCCCAAAACAACAACAACAACAACCAAAAAAAACCATATATAGCTATAACAAGAACATAGTCATCATTTTAGCATTTAGTCATTTTGAATAAAATCAATATATGAACAAAGAAAAAGACTTATCTTATATGCTGCTCTCTTTGTCTTGATTTTGTTTCCCAACATTATGTCTCTTGCAGATGAGGCAGGTACAATAATATTGTTGAAACTTTTAAAGAAAAATTTCAACCAGTCTTTTTTCAACCAATTATTTTGACTGCAACAACACCAAAAAAATCTCAATTTCCCCCTTTCCTCAGGAGCATTATGCCAAGCATGGGAGCAAGTAGGGTCACTTTTGACAAACTCTTGTCGAAGAAAAAAACAAACTCTTCTAGACTAGCTAATAGAAGCTGGAAAGAAATAAGGTTGTGTCACAATTGTTCTTCCTAAAGGTTGAAAAAGGTTACAGACCTTGGGAGGGAGTAAGCATAGATTTCTTGTTTCTAAACTACCCACCAATCCTTAGCATAACTTTGGAGCCTGCTTCTGAAAAAATCTCTCTTCATGCAATCTACAAAAGCAAGGAGACCCAAATTTGTTTGTAGTTTAAATTGTTCGTCTAACTTTTTACTCTCCTCAATTAGTCCGTGGTGAACAGGTTTATTGCATTGCCTCAGGGAGTAATTTCACATGCTGGAATATCTCACATCGGTGAGAAGAGGTCTTCAGGCACCTGCCTACTGCTATATGAGATGCTGTTATAAACATCGACTGACATAAGTTTTACAGTTTTAAAGAAAAGATGGAAGTCACTTGAATAGGCTAGAGCAGGGGTGGGGAACCTGTGGCCACATGCAGGTTGCTCACCCCTGGGCTAGAGCAATATGAATTAGATTTCTATAAATCACCAAATTTATCTTTTAACTACAACTATTTGACATCAAAGTATTCTCCGTCTTGAGCACTTGACAATTTATAAAATGTGTTCCAAATAGTATTTCTAGCTTTCCAATTTCTGCTGTATTATTTACCAAATTAGATTTTTCACACACTGCAATTATATACATTTGAATACCTATAAAATCAGTAAGAGCACTTTGTCTTCAAAACAATTGTCCCTATTATATGATAGCTGTAATAATAATAATAATAGTAACTAGCACTTATATAGTGCTTCAAAGTTTGCAAAGTGCTTTATGTATAGTATCTTACTTAGTCCTCACAACAATCCTGGGAAGTAAATGCTATTATTATTCCCATTTTACAGACAAGGAAACTGAGGCAGAGGTTAAATGACTTGTCCAGAGACACACACCTCAGACAATTCTGTCTGAGGCCAGATTTGAATATGGGTCTTCCTGACTCCAGACCTTTGATGAGGACCTTTGATGAGGAAATTGAGGCAGAGAGGTTAAATCACTTTCCCAGTATCACACAGCTAGTAAGTATCTGCAGCTGTTCTTGAACTTAAGTTTCCCCTGACTAAATCTAGTTCTCTATGCAATACACCACCACCCACCTCCAGCTCTGATTCATAAATCAGGCACAGGATCTTTTGAGAACTGTTTGTTCATATCCTTTGACCATTAATCTAATCTAGAGGGAACTAGGTGGCACCATAGTACACAGAGCACTGGGCCTGGAGACAGGAAGACCTGAGTTCAAATCTGGCCTCAAATGCTTACTTGGGCAAGTTAATCTCTGATTTTATTTCCTCAACTGTAAAATGATAATAATCATAGCATCTATCTCCAAGGGTTGTTGTGAGGATTGAATGAGATATTTGTAAAGCACTTAGAACAGTACCTAGCACATAGTTGGTGCTATGTAAATGTTTATTCCCTATTGGGAATGGCTTTTGGATATCTCTCTATCCACATGTGCATATATATGTATATACATATTTTATATGTATGCATAGTTATATACGAGTGTGTGTATGTGTATATGTGTGTGTTAGTTGTTTAAATATCTTGGATACCAAACTCTTAACTGAAAAAATTGCTAGAAAGATTTTTCCCCCATTCAACCACTTGCTGTCTTATCCTAGATACATTTATTTTGTTTGTGTAAAAGTCTTTCAATTTCATTTAATCAAAATGATCTATTTTATCTTTTGCAATGACCTCTGTCACTTCCTATCCATATGTGAAAGGCATGTTATCTGCTTCTCTTTTAGCTTTTTTTAATGGCATATTCTTTGTGGTTGTTCTTTCCATTTACATTGCGTATGTATGTATTTTAGCTCTGCTTCATTCTACATATCCATTTGGAATTTATTATGGAATATGGCATAAGGTAATTGCTAGCTGATTGTTCTCCCATTTTACCCAATGGTTCCTTTCAAATAGGAAGTCCTTTCCTAACTAATATATATTTTCAGGTTGATTAAACACTGGGTTATTCAATTCCATTGCATCTGATTTTCCCTTGTATGGTCAATTTCACTGATTTTTCTTCTTTATTTTTTTATCAGTACCAAATTTTTTTTTTATGACTGCTGCTTTATAATATTATTTGAGGTCTGGAAGTGTTATTACTCCTTCATTTCTAACTTTTTTCATTATTTCTCTCATGTTCTACATCTTTTGTTTCTTCAAATTAATTTTATGATTTTGTTGGGTGCTGGAAAATATCCCTTTGATAATTTGATTAGAATAGCATTAAAACTATAGATTAACTTGGTAGTACTGATGTTTTTATTATATTGGTATGGTATATTCATGAGCATTAAATATTCTTCCAGCTATTTGTTTTGTTTTTTTTCTCTAAGAAGCACTTTGTAATTGAATCTAAGTATTGAAGCTGTTTTGATAGATTGGTCCCCAAGTGTTTAAATTCATTTTGTATTCATTTGGAATGGGATTTCATTTTCTATTATTGCCTCTTGAATTTTGTTATTATGTAGAAATTACATTGTTTTTGTGAGTTAATTTTGTAACCTTCAACTTTGCCAAAGCTATTATCTCAATTAGTGCCTTTGGTGATTCCCTAAGATTTTCTAAGTAAACCCTCAGGTCATCAGCAAATACAGATAGTTTTATCTCCCCTTTGTCTATCTTTATGCTTTTAATTTTTTTCTTATCTTGTGCTATTACTAGCATTTTTTAGAATTACAAGAAATTTGTTTATTATGTCACCTTTGTTTTCAAATATATCTCCTCCCTCACCCCTCCCCACGGAGCTATCCCTTGTAACAAAGATTTAAAAAACAAGGGAAAAAAGTAGGTTAGCAAAATCAACTCAGTCTGAGAGCCTATGCAAAATTCCATACACAGAATCTCTCACATCTATGAAGAAAGAAGAGAAATATATTCTTTCAGTTTTTCTCCAGGTCCAAGCTTGGTCATTATAATTGCACAGCATTCAGTTTCTTTGTTCTTTCAAATTATATTGTGATCATTCTGTATACTGTCTTCCTGGTTCTGCTTACTTCATTCTGCATCAGTTCATGTAAGTCTTCCCATGCTTCTCTCAATTCTTCATATCTATAACCTCTTGCATTGATTTTGTACAAAAATATTTAAATTTTATAGTTAAAAGTGACTGTTTTATTTTTTCTATTTCTCAATTCTTTGGTTATAAATTTATTAATTCTCCCTCTAATTATAATTCTGCTTTACAGTTGAATCCTGGGTTTCAGATCTATTCTCCCACTCTGAAACGAAGAGAAAATTAAAATGTCATGCTTTCTATACAATAGAGAAGGAAAATGCTATAAGTATAAAGAAAATGAAATTAAATGTCTACTGAGGATTCATGGTAATGGCAGTTTTCAAAAACTTGCAACCCAAGGAGGGGTGGACATAGGGAGTGGGTTACAAGTTCTCTAAGCAAGGTAAACAGACAATATGAGGTGATCTATCTAGGAACCTGGTAGAGGTAGTAAGAGCAATAGATCATGTGGTACAAAAGATAAAACAATAATATCAAAGAATGATTCAGAAAAAGGATGGGATCTGGGAAAAATGAGTAAGAAGTAAGGAGAGGGGAGAGTAATAGCTGATGGGTGGCAAAAGTTGAATATGAAAAGAGAATTAGAAGAATTTCAATTGAAGATAAAGTAACCACTCCCACCTTGTCTGAAAAGAAGGGTTTTCCTACCAGGTTGTTTGGCACATGCCTTGGGACTACTGAGAACTCCCTCTCAATAAACTGCTGGGTTGTTCTTCCAAAGGATTCCTATCTATCTGTCTGGTTTGGCCTCACTCCCTTTCTCACTTACCTGAAGTGGAAGATTACATGAGATTTAGAAATGGGAAGCCCATTTAGAAGCTCTGGTTGTAGTGGAGAATTCATGTTAGGGAAAAGTAAGAAGTAAAATGACTTGGTAGTGTGGACCTAGATTGTGGAAAACCTTGAATGTTAGAGTAAGGTTAAACTTAATCCTACTAGCAGTGGAGACCCATTAAAAGCTTTGAACAAGTATTTGTAATAATAATAGGAAAAAGCACTTATATAGCACCTACTCTGTGCCACTTTGCCTAGCCATTTTTACAAATATTATCTCATTTGATACAACCATGAGAGGTGGGTGCTATTATTATCTCCATTCCAAAATTGAGGAAATTGAGGCAGAGGTTAAGTGATTTGACCAGGGTCACACATCTAGTACGTGTTAGAGGCTAGATTTGAATTCAGGTCTTCTCAACTCCAGGCTCAGTGTTCTATCCACTGCACCACCAGCTTCCTCTAATAGCAATGTTTAGTAAGATTAATCTAGCAAAAATGTGCAGGATGGATTGTGTAAGGACAACTTGGAGGTAGGAGGTCGGACAGTAAACTAATGCAGTAGACCAGACATAGATAAGGGCCTTAACTGGGGAAGTATCAGTGTGAATAGAAAATATGTATGTAAGAAAAATCATAAATCAAAAATTGACAGGTTTTGAGTTAAAAAAATCATAAATTAAAAATTGACAGGTTTTGATTCAAAAAGATTTTAAGATCAGATCTGAAAAATAGGATACAGCTGATGCCATTGACAGGAATGGGTCACTTGGAATGGGAAACTGATTTGAGATGAAGAAGGTAAGTTTGGTTATAGATGTATTAACTTTAAGATGACAGGGGACAACCAAATGAAGATGTCTCATGACCGTAGATTATAAAGACCCAGGTTCTCAGTCATGGATTCTTTAAGATGCTGGGGGATGGGGCAAAGGAGCAGGGGTTAAGGGCTCCCAGCCCATCCTGCTACAATATCCTAGCCCTACCTACCTCACTTATGAGGAAATAGTTACATTTCTCAACCCAGATACTCTATGGTTTTCATAGGCAGCCTGTTTCCCGTTTTCACTTGCCCCATTTTGTCTATTTGTCTTCACTTGTCCCCTCAGATCTGGCATCTTGTTCCCCTAGCATTCTCTACTTGACCCGATCCCACTGATCATGTTATGTGACAGTACACTCGAACTTTCCTTCTCTGGTTTAGTGAGAATGACCTGGGGTTGCCACTCCAGATTTAAGTCTAAGGCAGGGTTTTGGGGGTAAAGGGAGGCATGTAGATTTAGTGGTTGGTTACCTGTCCAAATTAGTCATTTAATTTCCAGCACTCTATTACAGGGCTCTGAATAGCTGTAGATTTGGAATCATTAGCATAGAGGTAATAACTAAAGCCATAAGAACAAGGCTTTTCCAGTGAATAAAAGATAAAAAGCCAGGGACTGAGCCTTAAGGAAAACCCTTTAACAGGCAGGAAGAAAAAAACAAAGTGGTTAGAGATAGAAGAAGTGTTAATGTCATTAAAACAAAGGAGAGTTCAAAGAAGGAGACAGTAGTCAAAAGGGTCATGTAGAGATGTAGATATGCATACCTGTGCCTAGCACAAATGTGTGGCACATACTAAGCACTTAAAATGATTTTTTATTCATTCACTCATTCGTTTGTCCATTCCAACTCCATTTGTGGCTGTCAGCTCTACATCTCTTAGAAACTTGCCTTGGATCCAACCCAAAGACAAGAACTAAGAAAAGGCATAATAATATTTTTTTAAAGAAAACCACGAAAATGAAGCCAAACACTGTATATTAATGGCCAGTCTTGGCCCTAGATATGAATAAAATACATATCCCTCCTTTCCTTGAAGAGATGGGACCCTATGGGTGCAAAACATTGGATACAGTATACTACGCCAGGTGTGGAGGCCGTATTAGGTGGTTTTGCTCAGATGTTTCACTTTGTCACAAGAAAAGGTGTTCAGGGGTTGTGGCACTGGATGTATTCAGAAACAACTGATGTAAAAGCAAAATGCATCCTGACACTTCTAAATCAATTTTTAAAAATCACTAGTGCACTTTAAGAGAAGTCAGAGTTGAGGGCAAAAGGTTAAGGAGTAAATGAGTAATGAAAAAGTAGAGGCAAGGCTTATAGGAGTGATGGGCCTCCTGTCATACCTGAAGGTGAAGCTGGACAACCTGCTTGGATCAATGGGACAACCAATTGTTTCAAGAACTAGAATGCAAGAATATCCAGGTTAGGAGAAATGGGTTGGATCCAAGGCAAATTTCTAAGAGAAGTGGAGCTAACAGCTATAAACAAAGCTGGAGTGGACAAATGAATATGTGGATGAATAAAAAACATCCTTTTAAGTGCTTGGTATTTGCCACACATTGTGCTAGGCAATGGGATGAAAAAGCAAGATAATCTCTGTCCTCAAAGTTTTCATTCTAATTAGAGAAAAAAAATTTCCTCTAATTAGAAAGTAATATATATATGAACACATACACATATAATTTATACATGATGTAATTTATATGTATACATATAAATATATAAATATACAAATATACACATATACATATATATTGGGAGGGGGTTGCCTGGGAATGGAGTGGTGTGGTAAGTCATAGGGATTTTAAGTGAAGGCAATAGAAAAATCAATTGCCATTTCCTTTTCCATGACAAAGATATATTGAGTTGATTACTGTTCCCAGAGAAAAAGGTAGAAAGAGGGGTGGACCAGATGGCAATAGCCCGAGTAGGAATGGCAAAGGACTGAATGGGATATAAAGCATGGTCTGGGGCCAGGTGGATACAGTGGGTTAGATGTATTTGCTCTCACCAATTAGGACAGCTCAATCCTACTGGATCAACATTTCCAAAGAAGCTGGAGGCCTAGATTGGCTTGGTCTCTGGAGGTAGTCTGAAAAGTATTGCTTCAAATGGGGAAAGGGAAAGGAGGGACAGGGAAGAGGGCAAGATGCCCAGGCATGCAAGCACAAGTTTTCTGGTAGATGACTGACTGGGATACAAAGCATGGTCTGAGGTCAGGTTCATGTCCTATAGAAGATTTGAATGTTTACTATAAGCTGTTCTCCAATGGACTAAAATAATTAAAAACCCTGACATGCATTTAATGCCTTTAGCTATAAGGTCCCATGGATTTGAGGCTCTAAACCATTAACAGAGGGTATGGAGAAAAAATACTCATAATTAGGTAGGGGAAGATTTATGACTCAAAGATGATGAGGGAAATTGAAGTTTCCTTTTGAGTTGTGTCTCTCTCGAGTTGAGGTCAACAAGGACAGCAAGAGACATTTCTTGAGGGGTTTTTAGTTAATTTTGTATTTAAAGTATTTGAGGCCAGGCTCATGACATACTACCTACAGACCACTTACTCAGAGAGTTTGATAGCAAAAGGAAGGAGAAAATTTAAATAGTAAGAAGAAAAGTTAACAGACTTGAACAACAGGTTTATTTAGGTTAGGGGAGTCAACATCAAGTTTTTAATAGGGTCTGTGGTCCCACCTTGACTCTTGAGCATTTAATAAAGTGACAAGTCTGGCTGAAGTTTTCCCTCAATTCATATTCCTAGGATCATTCTTTGGCATAACGTCGTTGATGCTGGATAACAGATGACTTGCGACTGAAAACTTTCCCACATACACTACATTCATAAGGTTTTTCTCCAGTATGAGTTATCTGATGTCGGTTAAGGTGCCTTCTCAAGTTGAAGGCTTTCCCACATTCTCTGCATTCATAGAGCTTCTCTTTACTATGAATTTTCTGATGTTGAGTAAGGGATGATCTGTCGAAGAAGGCTTTCCCGCATTCATCACATTCATAGGGCTTTTCCCCAGTGTGAATTCTCTCATGTATGACAAGAGTTGAACGATCAAAGAAGGCTTTTCCACATTCATTACATTCATAGGGTCTTTGTCCCGTGTGAGTCATTTGATGTCTCCTAAGGCTACTGCTATGTCTGAAGGCTTTACCACATTCTTTACATTTGTAGGGACTCTCTCCAGTATGAATTCTCTGATGTCTGGTAAGATTTGAGCAGTTAAAGAAGGCTTTCCCACATTCATCACATTCATAGGGCTTCTCTCCAGTATGAATTCTTTCATGTATAGTAAGGGATGAACAGTCAAAGAAAGCTTTCCCACATTCATTACATTCATAGGGTCTTTCTCCTGTGTGAGTAATCTGATGTCTCCGAAGGCTACTTCTGTGCCTGAAGGTTTTCCCACATAGATTACATTCAGGGCCTCTCTCCTTACTGGAATTTTTTTGGTCATTTATTGACATTTTCTTGAGACTTCTCTTATGGGAAACAGATTTTCTCCTTGTCTTCCCTTCAGAATTTTCTCTTTTCTTCTCCAATCTAACCTCAGGTACAGTAACTTCTCTTGTGAATCTTCCCACTAATACTTCTGATGATTCTACTTCTTCAGAAATGCTCTGCTTTGGAGCTGACCCCTGGGTCCCAGGTTTATTCTCCCTCTCTGAAACCAAAAGAAAACACAAAGTAATGTACTCCATGTGCTTTTTAAAAGGAAAATCTCTGGGGCAGCTAGGTGGCGCAGTGGATAGAGCACTAGCCCTGGAGTCAGGAGGACCTGAGTTCAAATCCGGCCTCAGACCAAACACTTCACACTTACTAGCTGTGTGACCCTGGGCAAGTCACTTAACCCCAATTGCTTTAAAAAAAATTTAAAAAAAAAAAGGAAAATCTCTGGTTGAAAGTGGATAAGATAAAAAATGTCTCCTGGATTACCCACATTATTGGGATGGTTTTCTAAATAGAGTTGTATACTGAGAAGAGCCTAGAAAATAGGAGACAAAGAATTGTGAAGGAGAGAAAGGTGAGCAAAAAATATGATCAAACCTATCCAGGAGTTAAGGTAATCTGATTCTTATCATCCTTAAGAGGAGGAGATGCTGATGAGGAGAAATATCCAGGAATGCATAAGGATGAGGACATGATCTGAAAAAAAGGATGGTTTCTGGAAAGGATGAAGAGAAGAAAAGAGTCAGGGACTAACAAAATAAAAAGGAGAGCAGAAGAATCACAGTTGAGGGGAAAAAAAATCTTCCACCCCCACTGCCACAAAATGGGAAACAGCTTTCCAGCATGGGTCCTGGGAATCAACAATCTCAGCAGGCTTTGGGGTCACTGAGAAGGCCCCCTCACTAACCACTTGGGCTATTATTTTCATTAAGTCTTACCTGTCAGTCTCTCTCTTACTCACCCAAATAGGAATTTCTTGAGATCTCTCCTTCTTCAATTCCTTGTAAATCAAACATGCATGGCTCTTCTCCTTGCTCCAAATGAAAGATCACATCAGGTTTAGAAATGGGGAGCCCTGTTTATAAAGAAGGGGATGAAACACAGCAGGTTGTCCTGGAGACACAAAAATTGTTCCAAAAGTCAATACTGGCCTTTTT
Source organism: Vombatus ursinus (assembly GCF_900497805.2). Classification (NCBI taxonomy): domain Eukaryota; kingdom Metazoa; phylum Chordata; class Mammalia; order Diprotodontia; family Vombatidae; genus Vombatus; species Vombatus ursinus. The sequence continues at coordinate 6,086,885 of NW_020949997.1, forward strand.
TCCTCCCACTATACTTTGGTGCCTCCCTATTGAGACAGGATATGAAAGCCAAGAGTCACAGAAATTTCTGAAGACGGTTCAGGCTTATTGCTAGAGCCTTTGGGAAAAAAAGGACAGGGAGAAGTACTTCTTATGGGAAGTGAAGGGTTACAAATGAAGTTTCTCATTTCCAGCTATGGAACCATTAAATACAGAATTTTCAAAAAGAAATCTTTGGTCTGAATGATAAACACAATTGGGCAATTCAGAGGCTCTCCAGTTCTTACCAATTCTCTTTGGTATTTCTGCACCTTAAGAGCTGCTCAAGATGGAGGACCTTTCTCCCTTTACATAGCTACTCACTAGACCTTGCCTTGTTCTCTTCTTTCCTTGATTTTTTTTATGGGCAAAACTAGTATAAACTTTCTCTAATCTATTTCCTATCCTTATCAGATGTTCACCAGTTCTTAGGCACACTACTTTTATTTTAAAATTACTTTTAAAAATAAAATCTTTCTTTTATGGGCAACCCTATCCCTAGCTCCTCTTCCCTTCCATCCCCTACAGTTGAAAAAAAGAAAAACAAACCCCTTGCAGTCAAACAAAATAAATTTCCACATTGGTCTTGTCTGAAAATGTCTATCTTATTCTGCATCTTGAGTCCATCTGTCAGAAGGTGGGAAGCATGCTTCATTATTAGTCCTGTGGAATGATTTCCTCAGTTTTTCAACGTTCACACTGCTTTTCTGTATGGAGCCCTTCCTAGCCCTCCTCTTGGATTGTTTTGAGAAAATTAAGTTTTTCTTCTATTTAGTGTTCAGGACTCTCCTTAAGTTGAACGTGGAAAACAGATTGATGCCTTTCTCACCTCCATCTTTACTTTAGGTTCTCTTACTGCTGGCTCTCCAAATTCTAATTTTTTCCTCCCCTGTATTTCCTCACCATAATTTATAACACAAGTATTTCAGTTTCTCCTTAATGCTAGTTGGATATTCAGTTATATGTTTTGAGGTATTTAAGAAAGGAGCTCTTGACTTCCAGACATACCATTTTTTAATTCCACACGTGGCTCTTGCCTGCTCTGACCTCTTTCTAGTCTTTTCCTCAATTTCTAAATTAATATGCTTTTTCTGACCTATATCTATTCTTCCTATTATTATTCTTGAAATACTCAGATCTTCATCTTCTTTAGAACACCATTATTGACTGTTCCTTGTAAAATCAATAGGACCTTATGCTCACCTTCACTGTTAGATAGCAATCACTAATTTCAAAGCATTTCCTACAGACATTAAGCTCCACCACTAAACTCCCATTTTGATGCTTCAACATGGCATAAAAGTGTTTTCAAAAATTATGCCAATTAGGGGCAGCTAGATGGTGCAGTGAATAGAGCTCTGGCCTTGGAGTCAGGAGGACCCGAGTTCAAATCCAGCCTCAGACACTTAACACTTACTAGCTGTGTGACTCTGGGCAAGTCACTTAACCCCGACTGCCTTGCCAAAAAAAAAAAAAAAAATTATGCCAATTAAGCACAAGCTCTGACAGGCTCCATACTAACCTGGAAATGTTTCAAAAATGGTTGGACCAGTTCACAGCTCTATCAATAGTGTATTAGTTTTTCTATTTTTCCACATCCCCTCCAGCATTTGTCATTTTCCTTTTCTGTCATGTTAATCAATCTGATGGGTGCAATGTGGTACCTCTGAGTTATTTTAATTTGCATTTCTCTAAATATTAGTGACTTAGAACATTTTTTCATGTGACTATTGATAGCTTTGCTTTCTTCTGAAAACTGTCTGTTCATATCCTTTGTGACCATTTATCAATTAGAGAATGGCTCTTATTTTTGTAAATTTGGTTCAATTCCCCATACATTTGAGAAATGAGACCTTTATCAGAGAAACTTCCAATAAAATTTTTTCTCCCAGCTTCCTGCTTTCCTTCTTATTTTGGCTGCATTGGCTTTTTTCTGTGCAAAATCCTTTTAATGAAATCATAATTATCCATTTTACCTCCTGTGATCCTTTCTGTCTCTTGTTTGGGCATAAACTCTTCCCTTATCCATAGACCTGAAAGGTAATTACTCCATACTCCATTAATGTGCTTATGATGTCATCCTTTATGTCTAAATCATGTATCCCCTTTTGAGCTTATCTTGGTATACGGTGTAAGATGTTGGTCTATGCCTAGTTTTTGCCAAACTCAACTTTTCCAGCAGTTTTGTTGAACAGTGAGTTGTTGCCCCAATAGCTTGGATCTTGGAATTTATCAAATACTAGGTTACTATGGTCATTTACTTATGTATGTCATGTACCTAATCAATTCCACTGATCAACCACTCTTTTCTCATTCAGTACTACATTGTTTTTATGATTACCACTTTGTAATATAGTTTGAAATCTGGTATAAGCACTTAATTTTAAAAAGTAATTTAATTATTTCCATTTATGCTAAAAGAATATTTTCTTGATACTGTACAGATTCTACATCACGGGGAAGCCGTCCTTACCCAGGGAGATGAGATTTCTATAGTTCTCCAACATTACATCTCTATATAGGTCCCTCTGAGCCGGGTTCAGTCGCTGCCACTCCTCTTGGGTGAAGTTCACAGCCACATCCTTGAATGTCACTGATTCCTGAAACAAACACATTCTTGCTCACCCTGGACCCTCCTCCTCAGAAAAGGGAGTTGATTAAATGCACTACAGAGATAGATGGAGTAGGCAGGAAGTAGGTCTGATGACATCAAGGGCTCTAAGTACTGTGTCCTCTGGAATAAGGCCAGAGACTGAGGCATGTGGCTTAAGGCAGAAAGCATCTTATCTCCAAGTTACTGGGCCATCCCTGGGCCATACTGAGGGAAGGCACTAGAGGTGGGGGAGCATTCCTTACAGTCCATCATCCACCAAGATGGGGCAGTTTCCTAGGGATGAAGAATTGGGGGCTCTGGTTCCTGGCAGAGATGCTTCATGACAAGGGAATAAAAAGTATATATATTCTGGACATTGTTACTGCATTTCAGGAAAAAGAGAGGAAAGATCAACTCACCTGGGGCCTGGCTGTCAGCAACACAGGAGCCATTTCTTCTTCTGTATTGCAAGGCTGCTGAAAGAGAATGAGGGCATGAGGGAGCCTGGACTCATTTTGCAATTCCCAGAATCTCGACGTAACAGCTTGGTAGGATTTTTCCCACCTCCTTCATACTATGCAAAGAGAGGGGACAGAAGGAGCCCAGGCATAGCTGCCCTGCTCCCTCTCCAGATAAGGGAGAAGGACCAAGATGGGACCAGAGATGTTGGTTCTGAGCTTGTAACCCATTACCAAGAACAGCGTGGGTTCCGAGTCAGGAATGTGGCTTGACTTAACGGCTTTGTCCTTACCTGGTTCAGTGCACTACAGTGGAAAGTGATCACTGGCTCTGGAGTCAGAATACCTGAGTTCAAATACTGCCTCTGTCACTTAATATCTGTGTGAGCTTTGGCAAGTCACTTAACCTCTCTGGACCCCAATTTCCTCCCAGTAAAATGAAGCTATTTGGACCTGATGGCCTCTAAGCTCCTTTCAAGCTCTATTCCTATGAACTACACACCTTGACATCTCTGCCTCCAGCCTCCTTCACTGAGGGAAAATCATTCTCATTCTCTTCCCTGTGTCACATATTTTGTGAAAAATTAATTCCAAAATGGCTTATATGACACAGAATCAGAGAAGGAGCTGAGTAGCTGCGCCTCTGATGATCTACGTGACCACAGCCTCTCATCTGCTCTCTGGTGATGACTTGTGACTAAAAATCCGTGGGAGTGGGAACAGAAACCACTCACCAAGATCTGTTTCCTGATTTGTAGTGACGCCTCCTATCGCTGAACCAACGAATCTAAGAAGGGGAAAGGATCTCAGAGGCCATCTAGCGCGCTTTGTACCTGAGCAGAAAGCCCCACCCGAGCACACCTGTCCGGTGGCCACGCAGTCTGTGGGGACCTCTACCACGGGGGAACCTGTCCCCTCCTGGGGAGGCCCATTCCACCGCAGGGCAGCCTCACCACATGGTGACTGAATCTGCTTTCTCACAGCTCTTCCCTCGGCCAGGGGCTAAGCACAATAAGTCTAGTCCCCTTCCACACAAGTTATCCCCATACCCTCTAAACCTTCTCTCCTCCTGGCTAAACATTTCTAACTCCTTTCATGCAGCCTCGTATGGAATATTTTCTAGTCCTTCGTGGATATAAGCAGATGTCTAAAGAGTGGAAGACCCCCTCCCCCATCACGCTTTCTAGTTTACAGAAGCACGCACTTTAGTTTTTCTATTGATTTAAAACGCTTTCCTTTTTCTTACAATGAACTTAACTACAAAGACTCCAATACACAAAAAAGATCATATATGAAACCTCTATTAGATAGTTTCCTTTAAAAACTGCATATTTTTATTGTACTTTAAGGAATGATAAACATGAAAAATACAAAAAAAAGGAAGTATTGTATAAACCAACACAAACTGAAGGAGAACCAGGAAAATAATATGCCCAATGACTATAACAGTGTAAATGGAAAGAACAACAAAACAAGTGAAAAAATGATGTGAAATTATAACAAATCTTGGTTCCAAAAGAGTTAAGAGAATGCTGTATTTTTTGCAGAGGCAAGAGACTATGGATCATTGCATATGTCAGACTCTGTTGAAGTGTTAATTGGTTTTTGATTTTTTTGTAATAGAGAATGTCTCTATGGGAGGGAGGATACATCAATATAGATTCAGAGATACACTGAAAAATGAAGGTGACATAAAAACAAAAAATACTGATAATTTTTAAAATTTCTCCCAAAGCCTATATTATATCTAACAAGATTGTAGCAAAACTGCCTTCATCGGAACTCATTTTCCTTTCTAATATGTATTTTTTTACATTTTACTGATGCTCTTTCTTTTTGCATTTGTTACTTCCTCCCAAAGATCACACACCGATCGGGACAGCAAACCACAGAGCGACTGTCCTTGTTGTTCTCAACTGTGACCTCTCTAGGGACAGCCTTTAATAGCAGTGGCTTTTTGGCCTTTTTGCCATATCCCACTGCCGACTCACACAGAGCTTGAAGAAGTTGATTAAAACCTCCAAATCTTTTTCATAGGAAATGTTGTTTAGCCATACCTCCCCTTTCCTGTGCCTGTGCTACTGAATTTTTGAACCCAAATGTTTAACTTTACTTTTATCTGTAAAAATATATCTGCTGTGGCTAGGTGGCACAGTGGATAAGCATTTGAAGTTAGTAGTACCTGAGTTCAAATCTGGCCTCAAACACTCGCTGTATGACCCTGGACAAGTCACTTAACCTGTTTACCTCAGTTTCCTCAACTGTAATATGGGGAAAATAGCACCCATCTCCCAGGGTTGTTGTGAGAATCAAATGAGATAATAATTGTGCTTGACACATAGTAAATGCTACATATTATTATTAAATTTAATCTCACTTGATTTATTATTCAGGCCTATCAAGATCTTTTTGAATCTTGACTCTGTCACCTAATCTATTACTTCTTTCTTTAAACTTCATATGATTTGCTGATTTAAGAAATATGCCATTTAGCTTTCACATTATTACAGATTGATGAATAGTAATGGGCCAAAGACCAAATAAGCAACTCTGACAGAGAAATCCTTCCATGATGTCAATGACTCACTGACGTCTTCTCTTTCATTCTGGATATTCAATCGGTTCCAAATACACATAATTCTGTTATCGTTTAGCTCAGGCTTTCTTATCTACTTTTTGTCATGGACCCCTTTGGCAGTCTAGTGAAGCCCATGGACCACTTCTCAGAATAATGTTTTTAAATGCATTACATAGAATTCATCAGTTTACAAAGGAAACCAATTATATTAAAATAAATATTTTTTAAAAAGAAGTTCATGGGGAGCCAAGACGGCAGAGGGAAAGCAGTGATTTGCTTGAGCTCTCCCCCCAAACCCCTCCAAATACCTATAAAAAATGGCTCTAAACAAATTCTAAAGCAGCAGAACCCACAAAAAGACAGAGTGAAACAAATTTCCAGCCAAAGATAGCCTGGATGGTTGATCAGAAAGGTATATCGCGCCAGGCGGGGAGAGAAGCACAGTGCGGCATGGGCGCACAGGCCGCAGCGACCCCAGAGCAGGCCTCAGAGGACTGAATCGTGGGCAGCTGTGGCGGTTTCCAGACTTCTCAACCCATAAGCGCCAAAGACAACTTGGAAGGTCAGTGGGAAAAGTCTGTGACTGCAGTGAGAGAGGAGCTGTGAGCCACAAGTCTCGAGCGTGGCCCAGGGCCGCGGCTGTTTTCTGAGCCTCCGGCCCACAGACTGAGAGGAAATCAAGTGGCTGATCAGAGGGGGATTGCAGGGATCTCTTTGCCAGTGCTGAGGCAGGAATCTCTTGCTTTACTGGTACTTGGATCTGGGTCATAGTTCTGAGGGGCGGCCCTGGAGTGAGGAGGAACACTGGTGTGGTGGAGCTTGTTGTGGCAGTGGAGAGAAAACACCTCGCCCCTTATCATACCACCTTGGAAGAACTGAAAATTTTCAGATCCCTAGAGGTATCACTGAAAACAGCTGTACAAACCCCTGAAGCTTGGGACAGTACATTCTCAACATTGGAAGCAGACTCTTACTTTAACAAAGAGTTTAAAACTCAAGTAATTGACCAGGATCATGAGTAAGCAGCGCAAAAAAAGTCAGACTATATTATCTTACTTTGGTGACAAAGAAGATCAAAACATACAACCAGAAGAAGACAACGAAGCCAAAGCTCCTACATCTAAAGCCTCCAAGAAAAATATGAATCAGTCCCAGGCCTTGGAGGAACTCAAAAGGGATTTTCAGAAGCAAGTAAGAGAAGTAGAGGAAAATCTGAGAGTGATGCAAGAAAATCATGAAAAACAAGTCAACAGCTTACTAAATTACAAAAAAAATACTGAAGAAAATAACACCTTAAAAAATAGCCTAACCCAAAATGGCAAAAGAGGTCCAAAAAGTCAATGAGGAGAAGAATGCCCTAAAAAGCAAAATTGGCCAAATGGAAAGGAAGTCCAAAAGATTACTGAAGAAAATACTTCCTTAAAAATTAGAATAGAGCAATTGGAAGCTAGTGACTTTATGAGAAATCAAGACACTGTAAAACAAATCCAAAAGAATGAAAAATTAGAAAACAATGTGAAATATCTCATTGGAAAAACAACTGACCTGGAAAATAGATCCAGGAGAGAGAATTTTAAAATTATTGGACTATCTGAAAGCCATGATCAAAAAAAGAGCCTAGACATCATCTTTCAAGAAATTATCAAGGAAAACTGTCCTGATATTTTAGAACCAGAGGGCAAAATAGAAATTGAAAGAATCCACTGATCTCCTCCTGAAAGAGATCCCCAAAGGAAAACTCCTAGGAATATTGTAGTCAAATTCCAGAGTTCCCAGGTCAAGGAGAAAATATTATAAGCAGCCAGAAAGAAACAATTCAAGTACTGTGGAAACACAATCAGGATAACACAAGATTTAGCTGCTTCTTCATTAAGGAACTGCAGGGCTTGGAATATAATATTCCGGAGGGCAAAAGAGATAGGATGACAACCAAGAATCACCTACACAGAAAAACTGAGTATAACCCTGCAGGGCAAAAAATGGTCATTCAGTGAAATAGAGGACTTTCAAGCATTCTTGATGAAAAGACCAGAGCTGAATAGAAAATTTGATTTTCAAATACTAGACTCAAGTGGAACATGAAGAGATAAACAGGAAAGAGAAATAATAAGAGACTTATTAAGGTTGAACTGTTTACATTCCTGCATGGAAAGATGATATTTGTAACTCATGAGACCTTTGTCAGTATTAGGGTAGTTGGAGGAGAAAAAATTATATGTACATATATATATATAGATAGATATAGATAGATAGATAGATAGATAGAGGACATAGGGTGAGTTGAAAATGAAGGGGCCACATCTGGAGAATAAAATTAAGGGGTGAGAGAGGATTATACTAGGAGGAGAAAGGGAGAGGTAGAATGGGGTAAATTATGTCACAAAAAAAAAAACAGAAAAGAAAGACTCTTGCAGTGGATGGGAAATGGGGGAAGGTGAGAGGGAAGGACTGAATCTTATTGTCATAGGATTTGACTTAAGCAGAGAATAACATACACACTCAATTGGGTGTGGAAATCTGTCTTACCCTACAGGAAAATAGGGGGGGAAGGGGACAAGAGAGTAGGGGAATGACAGAGAGGAGGGCAAAATGGGAAAGGGGGTAATCAGAAGCAAATACTTCTAAGGAGGGACAGGGTCAAAAGAAAGAATAGAATAAATGGGGGGGCAGGATAGGATTAAGGGAAATAGAGTTAGTTTTTCACAGCATGTCTACTAGGGAAGTGTTTTGCATAACTGCACATGTATAACCTATAATGAGTTGCTTGCCTTATCGATGAGAGTGGGTGGGGAGGGAGGAAGGGAGAAAATTTGGAACCCAAAGTTTTAAAAACACGTTTAAAAAAAAATGTTTTCACATACAACTGGGAAATAAGAAATACAGGAAATGGCGTACAGAAATACATCCTGCCCTGCAGGAAAACTGAAGTGGAAGGGCACAAGAGAAGGCGGGTAGAGATAGAAAGGAAGGCAGACTAGGGGAAGGAATATTCAGAATGCATGCCATCTTGGGGTGGGGAGAGGGGTGAGATGGGGTGAAAATCTGGAACTCAAAATCTTGTGGATGTAAATGTTGAAAACAAAAAAATGAATAAAAATTACCATAAAAGAAAAAAAAAGTTCATGAATCTGAGGTTAAGAACTTTGATCTAGCTCAAATGGCTCCAATTTATATACAAGCACCACATTAAACTATGTTGAAATATTTAAATCCATATATTATGTGGATACCATTCTCTTGACCTAGCAGTCTATTTACCTTGTGAAAAAAAGGAAGTAAGTTTAATCTAGTATGACTTGTTCTTAATAAAGTAATGCTGAAATTTAGAGACCAACAGCTTCCTTTTCTAAGGAGTGACACTACCAACTTCTCAGGAATTAAAGTCAAGCTCACTGATGGAGTTTGTAGAGTTCACCTTCTTCCCTCTTTTGAAAATCAGAATGTTTGCTCTTTTTAAGTCCTTTAGCAACCTTCCTGTTCTCAAAGATCTTTCAGAGATCACAGACACCTATTCAGGAATCACATCTGCCAGTTCTCTCTTCATCTACGATGTAGTTCTTCTGGGCCTGGTAACTCGACTTCTTTGAGGGCAGAGAAATGCTGCCTGACTGTCTCCTCATTTATCTTTGGTTTCCACTCCCTGGTAAAAGTGTTTGTTCTACCTTCCTGTTCCAAAGGCCATTCCCCCTAAAAAGCAAAAGCAAAATAATATTTGAGTATTTCATCTACCTCACTGTCATCTGTTGTTCCATCTGTCCCTAATAACAATTATATACTTTCTTTGGTACTCCTCTTGACCCCAACATAGTTAAAACAAACAAATAAATCCCCTTTTTGTTGGCCTTAGCTTTCCTTGCCAGCCTCATTCTGGGCTTGAGAGTACCCTATAGAATTGTTATGACTGTCCTTTTTTGTGAAGTTCCAGCTTCTATTTTTTAAATGTATTTATTTAGTATTTTGTTTTTCCCCAGTTACATGTAAAAACAATTTTTAACATTTGTTTTTTAAACTTTGAGTTCCAAATTCTCTCCCTTCCTCCCTCCGCCCCCACCATTGAGAAAGCAAGCAATTGATATAGGTTATAGATGTCTACACATCTTTTTAAAATGAGTTTGTTAATGAGTGCCCTAGATAGCCATATTAATCTTTTTGGGGAGCTTGCCTTTTTCTTTCTCACAAAAATAATTTCCCTATAGGTCATAGTTTTTTTTTTTAATTGGTACACTGCTTTCTTTTCGATTTTTTTTCCTTTTAGGTATTATGAACTTGACAAATGTCAAGAAATATGAACATTTCCCTATCTAAAAATAAATAGAAAAAGAGGACTGCATATAAAACCACAAATCTTTGATATACATAGCTTGGGTTTTGTCTATATGTTTATTTTTTAAAATAAGTTTTTATTAATGTCTTTTTTTATATCACCATAATCTCCCTCAGTATCCTTTCCCCACCCCCTCCAAAACATTCATCCCATATAACAATCATTTTACCAAGACAAAAAAAAATAGGAGGAAAAAACTAATATAACTGATCAATTCATTAAAAAAACTCTGAAACTATAAAAAATGTTCCACACTTGTGGACCCCCTACCTCTTCAAATGGGTGGGGGGAGAGCGTCTTCTCATGTCTTTTCTTCCCAGCCATGCTTGTTCTTTAGAATGTTGCAATATTCACTTATGATTCTTTCGTGTGGTGATTCTTTCCACTTACATTGCTGTAGTCCCTGTGTATATGTTTTCTGGCTCTGCTTACTTCACTCTGCATCAGTTCATACAGACCTTTCCATTCTTCCTGTTTCTAAAGTAATATTATAGTCCCAACACTGCTCTGCTTGTTTCTTTCCCTTTATGAACCTCATTCTCCTCCCTTTGTAACTTAGAAAAGAATGTCGATGCTTTATTAAAAACAGAACAGAATAGAATAGAATGAAGTTACTGTCTGCATGCTGTCTCTCCCATTATACTGAGTTGCCCATTACACTTGAGGGTAGACACTGTTTTGTTTTGTTTTGTTTTGAAACTTTCTTTGTAGCTCCAGTGTGTGGTTCATAGCAGGGGCTTAATAAATGCTTGTTGACTTGACTCTCACACTTTCTTTTTCAGTGGATGTCTTTATATACTTAATGGAAAATAATATCAGACCACACATTGTTGGCTTATTATATGTTGTCATCTTACTTCACAGTACACTACTACAACTGTGCTTTCAGCCTTTCCTCAGAAGAATTGGAGAATTCACAGAATTTAAGGTTGGACGGGATTTCAGTTGGTCATTTAGTCCAACCTATAACCAAAAGGAAACCTGTTTACATACTCATGTGGTCATCCATACCCCACTTAAAATCTTCTGATGAGTGAGAGCCCACTTCTATGCAAGGCGACCTGTTCCACTCTGGGAACGCTTTACTTGTTAGGAAGTTTTTTCTGACATCAAGCCTCAATTCCTTTCTTTCCATATTCTACCCATTGCTATTGGTTCTATACTATGGGACCAAACTGGGCAAGTCTAATCCAATGTATATATAACAGTTCTTTACATATGTGGCCATAGCGATCACAGCACTGCACCCCTACTCTACTCTCCACCCCAAAGGCTCTAAACATACCTTGGTCCTTCAACTGATCTTTAGAGGGCATCTTCATCATCTTGGCTGCCTTCCTAGACAAGTTCTAGGAAGGATCTTTCTCTTCCTCTAATGCTACCTCCTCTGCCCCTCCATCCTATCTTTCTCTATCACCTCTGAGATCTCAAGCCCACAATTCACCCCCTCTTCTCCTGAATCTTTAATCTCTTCTTCTCCCTCTGAGAGCTTATCTTAAATAAACTCTTTTTTAACTCTACTTTCCCTTTAGGTGTTTTTTTCTTTCTTTCATTGTAAAACCCCTTAAATGTTTTATTTATACTTTTGGATCACACCATACCATAAGTAACAATAAATATTCCTTGAAAAGAATACGAAAACAACTTAAATTTATACCAGTTAATATGACTACATATTTAATGAGATACATAATCATTATGGTATCTGGTAAAAAGGCATATATGGTAAACAGATTAATACAGTAAATACTTTTGCTAAAAAAAAAAAAAAATCCAAGCATGTCTAGAGTCAGCTAGAGGAAAGATATTCCTGAGAGGTGGAAAGAGAATGGAATGTTTGTGGCCTACAAGCCCTTTATGTGCCACCTCCGGAGATGGTCACTGTTCTGCTTTCACACTCCCTATAAGGTCTTATTTTAGATGAAGGTGTTGCTCAGTCTTAACCCTCCCAAGTAAAATTCAAGCTCCTTCAGGGCAGGGGCTGATGTTTTGGGGTTTTTTTTAGCCTAATATTTCCAGGGCCTGAGTGTGGTAAGTACATAATAAATGGTTGCTGAATGAATTGAAAGGTAGTGAAAGTAGCCAATTTACAAGATCTCAGAAAACTGAGAAAGAGAGATAACGGAATCTGTTCAGGATTACATAGTTAATAAGCAGAAGCACTAGGACACCAACACAGAACTAATTCTCAATCCAGTCCTCTTTCCGCCATATCTCATTACCAGAGGTCTGAACATGGTTTGAGGTCAGTAGCAAGGTCCCAGTGTGGACTCAAGCTGGGCAGTGATATGCTGAGTTCTGAAAGATTATGTTGGGCTGAGGGTGGAAGAGACTGAAGGCAGGGAGGCCAGCTGGGCAGATATGCTGATCAGGGTTGGACTAGGGTGGCAGCAACAGCAAAGAAGAGGAAATTGTCAAACTGCAGAGCTCCTTCTAAAGGATAAAAATAACAAGGCTTGCAAACACCGGACAGAGAGGATGGAACACAGGGTTACTCAAAGTCTACAAGACTTCTACCTGGAAGTCTGGAGAACTGAGGTGCCAGACTCCTCTACTGAACCCAATTCAGTCATTTACTCATCAACAAGTATTTATTAAGTGCTTATCATGTGCCAGGCACTGTGCTAAGCACTGGGGAAACAAAGAACAGCAGCAAGTGGCCTGTGCCCTCTTGATCACACAATCTAACTCCTGAAAGTTAGTTCAGGCACTTTCAGAGAAACCCAGACCAGTACCTGCACAAACACCTGCAGGCGCAATGCTCCATACTGGGCTTCCTTCAAGGCTTAGCTCAAATCCCACCTTCTGCAGGTCTTTTCCACTCCCATTCACACCTTCCCCTTTCCCTCTGAGACTACCTCTCATTTACACTGTATTTATTTTGTAGGTACAGCTGTTTACACATCATCTCCCCCTTTTAGAACTTGGTAGGGTCTGTGTTTTGTCTTGCTTTGCATCCCAGTGCTTAGCATTGTGCGGTACATAGTAAGCACTTAATAAATGCTTATTTCCACCCTCCACTCAGCTGTCAAAGGTGATCTTCCTAAAGCTCCAGTCTGACCACGTCACACTCCCTCCCCACTCTCAACACACATTCAATACATTCTAGTGGCTTTCCATTGTTTCCAATATAAAATCCTCTATCTGCTATTCATAGCCTTTCATAACCTACCCCACCTCCTACCTTTACAGCCTTCTTATCTCTATAACCCAAAAAGGATCACTCTTCGATGCTGGCCCCTGCCTCTTTTCTGTCCCATGAACAAGACCCTTCCCCTCTCATGGGCATGCTCCCTGGCTGTCTCCCACACCTGGATGCTCAGATTCTGCATCTCCACCTCCCAGCTTCCTTCTTGTCCCACCTTAAGTCTCACTTTACCAGATGCCTTTTCTCTATGCTTGGGCCCTCCCTCTTTTGATTATTTCCAATTTATCTGCATACACGATGTTTGTGGATAGTGGTTTGCGTGTTGTCTCACCCTGACCCCCAACCTTAGACTGTGAGCTTTCCGAGGGCAGAGAATGTCGTCTGCCTTTCTTTGTGCCCCCACAAATACTATGTCTCAGTTGACAATTTCCTATTTATCCTGTCTATAGCTTGTTCCTACATATCTGCTCCTTGTCTCTCCCATCTGATTATAAGTTCCTTGAGGGCAAAGCCTACCTTTCGCCCCTTTTTGTATACCCAGAGCTTAACATGGTGCCTGGCACACAGTAGGCGGTTAATAAATATAGATGATGTCTCTGTTATTTCCCCTTTATCTGATCTATAGCTTGTTCCTATGTATGTTTGCTTGTCTCCCCCACTGGATCGTAAGCTCCTCGAGGGCAGGGGCTGCCTTTTGCCTCTTTTTGTCTCTCCAGCGCTTAGCACTGACCCCAGGCATACAGCAGACGCTTAATAAATGCGTGACGCCTTGACTAGACTGGTTGACGGACACCCACAGACTCCCCGATCGCAGGACCCAGGCTCCCGCTGCCGCAGACCGGAGGAGAGTGCGGTTCTCGGCGGTACGGGGATCCCGCCCCACCTTCCCCAGGCTCCGCTTTCCCCCGACCAGCCCTCTCGACACAACCCCAATCACAGCAGCGCGCGCGCGGCACTCCCGGCGTGGGCTTTACCTCCAGATCGAGAGGGGTCCGGAATCTTGGCAGCGGAGTCCGCCGCACAGCTGCGCCTGCGCACACCCCAGCGGCCCCTCTACCCGCAGCCTTCTTCGGGCCTCTTCCGCTTCCTCCGTCCAGACTTCATTTGCCAAAGGCCTCGGGGGCGCTCTGTTCCCAGGCAGGCTTGGAGATAGCGTCTGGAAAACGGAATCTGAGCTTGCCCCCCCCCCCCCTACGGATTCTGGGAAATGTAGTCCCCACCGGACCACTTCTTGGCAGACGGGGTGTGCGGGAGCACGACCAAAGCGTAAAGTTGTCTTGATTTACTGACTATACAAATTTGTTGTAAGGGAGGACTTTGGGGGTGCGGGTAAGGATGGGAATAGCGATAGTGATGCACGAAAGAAAAAGAAGAGAGAAAACACAGCAGCAATGATTTTTTTTAAGTTGTGAACTTAACAAACACCAAGTAAGATGAGCATTTTCATGTACAAATTAATACAGTGGAAGATTGAACATAAAACCATGAATGTTATAACTTATTTTTTATGGTCATGCAAAACAAATTCCCTTATCAGTCATGTCAAAGAAAGAAAGAAAGAGAAGAAAATATGCTTCAATCTGTCTCTTGAGTGTATTGGCTCTCTATCTGGAGGTGGATATGTTGCATATTTCATCATGAGTCCTTTGGAACTGTGGATGGTCATTGTGTTGATCACAGTTCCTAAGTTATTCAAAGTTGATTGTCTTTAAAATATTGTTGTTATTGTATAAAGTAATCTCCTAGTTATTATCACTTCACTTTGTATCAGTTCACACAAGTCTTCCCTGAAACCATTCCCTTCATCATTTCTTTTTCTGAAAAATTATTTATTTTTAGTTTGCAACATTCACTTTTATAAGATTTTGAGTTCCAAATATTCCCCTTCCCTCTCTTCCCCCCTCCCCAAGAATGCATACAATCTGATATAGGCTATACGTGTACAATCATATTAAAACATATTTCCACTTTAGTCAGGTTGTGAAAAAAGAATCAGAACCAAAGGGAAAAACCCTAAGAAAGAAAAAACAAACCAAAAAAAGAGAGAGAGAGAGAAAATAATATGCTTCAATCTGCATTCAGACTCCATAGTTCTTTCTCTGGATGTGGATAGCATTTGCCATCATGAGTCTTTTGGAATTGTCTTGGATCATTGTATTGCTGAGAAGAGCTAAGTCTATCAAAGTTGATCATCGAACAATGTTGCTGTTACTGTGTACAATGTTCTCCTGGTTCTGCCCACCTCATTCATGTAAGTCTTTTCGTGTTTTTTTTTTAAATCTACCTGCTCATCATTCATATGCCACACCTTTTTTAAATCTACCTGCTCATCATTCATATGCCACACCTTGTTCAGATATTCCCCAACTGATGGGCATCCTCTCAATTTCCAGTTCTTTGTCACCACAGAAAGAGCTGCTGTAAACACTTTTATACATGTGTGTCCTTTTCCTATTCTGATGATCCCTTTGGGATACAGCCCTAGAAGTACTATTGCTGGGTCAAAGGGTATGCACATTTTTATGGCACTTTGGGCATAGTTCCAAATTGCTCTCCAGAATGGGTGGATCACTTCTGCCAACAATGCATTAGTGTTCCAATTTTCCCACATCTTCTCCAACATTTTTCATTTTCCTGTTTTGTCATATTGGCCAATCTGATAGGTATGATGTGGTACCTCAGAATTGTTTTGATTTGCATTTCTCTAGTCAATAGTGATTTAGGGCATTTTTCATATGACCATAAATAGCTTTAATTTCTTCATCTGAAAACTGCCTATATAGCTTTTATTTTTAAATATAACAAATTCATCATGTTATTTTCAAAGCTTTCCTCCTTGTCTGTTTCCCACTGACCTTTCTTCTATGATCTGTGCATTTTAAAAATGCTCCTATGACACTCCTTTCTTACTTTACTTTTATTCATTTAAGTAATCCTAGCCTTGGCTCCTCTTAATCCTCCAGACTCCCTACTACACACAGAGCTAATGAAATGAAAAACAAACAAACAAACAAAAAACCCTTGTGTCAAATACACATAGTCAAGCCCTATATTGGCCATGTCTGAAAATGTATGCCTCTTTCTTCATCTTAAGTTAATCATCTTTTCATCTTAAGTTAATCATCTTTTGCTCAAGAAGTGTGTGTGTCACATCTTTCGTCATCAGTCCTCCAGCATCATATTTGGTCGTTGTGCTGACTAGATTCTTAAGTCTTTCCTAGTTGTTCTTTACAATGTTATTGTTATGTAAATTATTCTCCCGTTCTGCTCACTTCACTCTGCATCAGTTTATACAAGTCATCCCAGATTTTTCTAAAACCACCTCTGTTATAATTTCTTAGCATGCAATAATATTCCATTACTTTTGACAATCCCAGACTAATGGGCATCCTCTTAGTTTCTTTTTTTAAAATTAGACTAGCTAATGGTTCATTTTATTCTTTTTAAAAGATCCTAGTTTAATTTATCAATTCGATGGATTATTTTTTGCTTTTCTGCTTTTCAGAATTTCATTTTGTTGTTTAGCCATGATTTTTTTTGTTTGTTGCATTTCTAGTTTTGTCCAATTCATCTATCTGTTCTTTCTCTTTTTGTTGATGAAAATGTTAAGAGATATACATTTTACCCTAAGGATTTGTTTTGACTGTCTTCCCCAAATTTTCAAATGTACATTTATTATCATTTTCTTTGATGAAATTATTTTTTGTTTCTAAGATTTGTTCTTTGACCCACCAATTATTTAGTCCCAATTAATTTTATTATTTTCTTTAAAATCCTTTTATTTAATATGATTTTATTATGCTGTGAATTTGGTAATATTATGCTTTGCTACATTTGTTTGTAAGGTTTTTTTATCCTAACACATTGCCAATTTAATGGAGCCATGCACAGCTGTGAAATATGTATACTCCTTTCCATTCCAAATTAGTAATTAACAGAGAGGTAGCATATGTAACCTTTCCAAATTTTTATTCAGGACCTTAATTTTTTTCTTGTTTTCCTTTTTGTTTGTCTAAGTCTTAGAAGTATACATTGAGTTCCCCAACTATTATAGTTTCACTGTCTACTTCTTCCTGTAAATCATTTAACTTTTTTCTTTAGGTATTTAAATGCCATGCCATTTAATGCATATATATTAATTCCCTATCCCTAGTGCCTTTAAGTATGATAGAGTTTCTCTGTTTTTCTCTTTTAATCCACTCTACTTTTACTGCTTCCTTCTCTCGGATTATGATTATTACCTTTGCTTTTTTAAAATTCATCTGAAGCATAATTAATTTTGCTCTAGCTCCTAATTTTAAGGCTGTGTGAATCTTTACGTTTTCAAGCATGTAAACAACATATTGGATTCTGCTTTCTAATTCTTTCTTCTATTTTATAGATAAATCCATCCCATTCATGTTCACCGTGTATTTCCCTGCCTCCTGTCCTCTTGTACTTTTGCCTTTCCTTGCCTCCCCAACACCCTCTTAACAAAGACACTACCAATATGTGAATTTGAAGAGAGTAATGAGAGAGAGGTATGCGTAGTACTAGTGTAATATTTGATACAATTGGCTTCTCCTTTCCTGTCTTCTCTTCCCCTCCAAGACCCCCAAATCAAGCCCTTTCCTCCCCTCTACTTCCCTATCTTTCTCTTTCTTTTTCTTCCACTCCCTTCTTCCCTTCTTTTTTCTCCCTCCCCATCCTCCCCTTTTTCTTTTCCTCTCCACAACCCATCCTCTGATGTTAGAGTTTCTTTTACTAATTCTAATCTCTCCTTAAATCTACCCAGTGCTGACCACAAGTGTTGATTTATGGTAAGGTCTTAACAAATGCTTGTTGACTGGCTGAACTAATGGGTTTCCTCCTTCTAGACTCTCCAATTTATCTCCCATATAGCTGCCAAAATAATTTTCCTAAGGAGCATGGCTTGATAAGGTTGCTCCTTGTGGTATGTTGGCTAATGTTTTACAACCAGCTTCCCAGAAATAAAAATATATGTATGACATACTTTTAAGGTTAATCTTCATTATTAATATTTACTCCATAACTTTCTAAACGCTAGATAATCAATAAAACAATAATTGAAACCTTGATTTGTAGCATTTGCCTATGTCCAAGGTGTAAATGCCCACACTGACAATTTAACAATTGATTCTCCCAAACCAGTTTGAGCTGTGTCCAACACACCCTGGCTAGTCCTCTACTGAAAATTTTCCTTTGGGTACCTATTGCCTGTAGGATAGAATACAAACCTTTGCCAGGCTGTGAAGAATTCCACAGTCTAGCTCCAGCCTTATTTACACTTCATGTACTCTTACTATCCAGTCAAACTGGATTGCAAGCTGTTTCTGAACTCAACATTCCATTTCCCCATATTGATGCATTCTCATAAACTTCCCCCTCTACCCCTTTATTGGAATTCATTCCCTTTTTTTTTTTTTTTTTTGGTAAGGTAGTTGGGGTTAAGTGACTTGCCCAGGGTCACACAGCTAGTAAGTGTCATGTGTCTGAGACTGGATTTGAATTCAGGTCCTTCCAACTCCAAGGCCAGAGCTCTATCCACCGCACCACCTAGCTGCTCCAATTCATTCCCTTCTTACATACTTCTTTGAAGTGTTATTTTTGCGAATCATGACCCAAGTCCAACCACACAAGGTGCTGGGCTCTCATAGACAAAGTTTTATCTGGACAGTTTAACCTGAAAGGTAACTTTTTTCTCATCTGTTCATTGCTTCCACGTGGAATTACTATAGGAAGTCTCCAAATGTAGATCAAGTAAAACACATTTAGATTTCTCCAAAATGTGGGTAACAGAGTCTTGTACAAGCACTCAAGCAACTTGTATGCAAATCATGCATGGAACAACCTTAATTTCATCTCAGAGAAAATGCAGAGTATACAAAGAACTCATAGGAACCCCTAAAGAGGTATATAGATCATATTAAGCCCTCAAATAGTCTGTTGCCTCCCCCAGGAATGAAACGAACTTGACGTTGCTGTCAGGGAAATTTTTTGGCATTCTGGTTCCTTCCCCCCCCCCCAGGGTCCTAAACAATCCCCCTCCCCCAAATTCATAGTACCACCTTGTGGTTTAGACTCCCTCTAGATGGTAAAGATACTTGGGGGGCTGCAAACAAGTAATCTCTTTTCAGTTGAACTTGATCTGTCTGATTAACTCGTTAGCTTTGCTTGACAAGTAGAATGTGGCTCAGAAACTATGTAGATAGATTTCTTTCTCCAAGAAGCATGCGGTTGAGATAATCTTTCCCCTCTAAAAGACTGGTGCACAAACTCTCCAATTTAGGAGTTCTTAGTTTTAGGATTACCTATGAGGCATTCCCAAAGCCTACAGTACCCAAGAAATTTCCGTTTTCTGACTAGACAGCTAAATTCTGGAATCATTCTACCTACAAAATTTCATTATCCACCTTCTTTTACCAAGGGTTTATAAGCATTGTTCATGTACTACCCTACTGGACCAAGTGAGAGTACAAATTCTGCTTTTACCATATTGCTTATAATGCTTCTTGGGAAAATCTCAGGGGCAGCTAGATGGTGCAGTGGATAGAGCGCCGGCCCTGGCTTCAGGAGTACCGGAGTTCAAATCCGGCCTCAGACACATGACACTTACTAGCTGTGTGACCCTGGGCAAGTCATTTAACCCCATTGCCTAACCAAAAAAAAAAAAAAGAAAGAAAATCTCAGTGCTCTGGATGCTGCTATCTCTTGGGTTGGGAAAGTCCCCTCATAGGAATTTTCTAATCTCCAACCTTGCTGAGAGGCAAGAGACTTTGGAGGCGTCCCCTAAAAGTCTTCAAAAAAAAGACAATGAATGCCCTGTCGGGTGAAATGTCTTCCCATACTCAACTGTGAGTGTGTTCATCCTCCTTTCACCAGTTCGATTCTCACCCACTCCTCCCAACCCTTTCTCCTTGTACAGATTTCTGCTTTCATACCCCAAGTATGTGAAATAATTTCTCCCATCCTTCTTCTCCCTTTCCTCAATCCTAGTATATTCTTTTCCCTCTCCCTTTCTATTCTTCTCTTAAGATCATCAAAATATAACAGACCCACTTCCAAGCTCTCTGTCTAATTAGTCTCCCTCTATAACCCCTGAGGATGATTATAGAATTCTTAGGGAACATATGTATCATCTCCCCATATTAGAATGCAGTTTGTCTTTATTTAATCCCTTATGATTGCTCAGGTTTACTTATTATTATTGTTATTATTATTATTATTATTATTATTTTGACTAGGCAATGGGGTTAAGTGACTTGCCCAGGGTCACACTGCTAGTAAGTGTTATGTGTCTGAGGCCAGATTTGAACTCAGGTCCTCCTGAATACAGGGCCGGTGCTCTATCCACTGCACCACCTACTGCCCCTAGGTTTACTTTTTAATGTTTCTTTTGATTCCCCTATTTGTTCTTTAACATTTCTATGCATCTCTTATCTTTACATCAGGAATGCTTGGAAGTCTTCTATTTCATTAAAAATCCATTTTGTTCCTCTGTAGGATTATTTTCAGTTTTACTAAGTAAGTTATCCTTAGTTTAAAGCCTCTGTCCTTTGCCTTCTGGAATATTGTATTCCAAGCTCTCAGTTCCTTTATAGGGGTGGCTGCTAAATTTTTTGTGATCCTGACTGTGGTTCCTTGATGCTTGAATTCTCTCTTTCTGGATGCTTACAGTATTTTTTCCCCTTCTGAAAGCTCTGAATTTTGGCTGTAATTTTTATGGGAGTTTCTATTTTGTAGTTTTTTTCAGGAAGTGACCAGTGGATTCTTTCTATTTCTACTTTTCCCTCTAGTTCAAAGAGATCTGGCAGTTTTCTTTTAAAATTTTTTGAAACATGTCAAGGCTCTTTTTTTTCTCAGAGCTTTTAGGTAGTCCAATGATTCTTAAATAATCTCTTTTCTATCTGTTTTCCAGGTCTGTTTTTGCTTTGAGATACCTTACATTTTCTTCTATTTTTTTAGTCTTTTAACTTTGTTTTAATATTTCTTATTGTCTCTTGTAGTCATTATCTTTTATTTAATCCATTCTTATTTTTAGAAAGTTTGTATCTTGGGTAAGTTTCCTGTCTGTCATATCTGTCATACCAAGTTGTTAATTCTCTTCCAATTCTTTCTTTCATGGCACTCATTTCTTTTCTTGTTTTTTTTTCTTCCAGCACTCTGATTTCATTTATTAAAGTATTTTAAAACTCTTATTTCATCTCTTCTAGGAATTCTAGTTGAACTTGTGCTCAAACTGTGGGGTTTTTTTTTTTTTGAGGTTTTGTTTATAGGTGTTTTGGAGTCATTTTCTTCTTGTATCCTGAGCTTCTCTTTCACCACATTAACTTTTTTTAATGGTGGGATTCTTTTGCTGTTGCTGTTTGCTCATTCTTGCAATCAGCTTCCTGACTTCAGACTTTATGTTGGCTCTGCACACTTCCAGAAGGAACATCTGGGCTGAATGTATGTTCTCTGGGGTCCTACTGCTACTTTCTTGGATTATTAAGCATTCTTTTATTCTGGGATCTCAGCATCTACAGGTCAGGTTGGGGACCCATAAGCTTTCAATGCCCCTAAAGGTTTCTGACCCAGGGCAAAGTCTCATAGCTGCCCTCTTGGTCAGAGCTCTGCTAGTTCTGACCGGGGTTTGGGTCTGACTAACAAACCTGTAGGCTTGACCCTGGTTGGAGATCCTATAGACTGATGCTAGACTCAGCCGCTATCAGCCAGCTGGAAAACGCTGCAAGTTCAGAGTGACAGAACAACAGGCTTCCCTTTGGTATGGGATTCTTTCCCTGGTTATTTCTCTTTGAGCTGGAACTAAAAGCTGAAACTGAAACCTTGTTCCGTTCCTACGGTCAAAGCCAAACAGTTGCTGCTTTCTCAGTGCATATGTTCCATATGGCCATTCCTGTCTAGAACCTGTCCCCAGTGTTCATCTCTTTCTATCTCTTTTTTGTCCACCTGGGAAGAAAAAACGACTCCCTGTGATATTTTTATTGGATTTCCCAGTAAAGACAAGTTTGGCACATTTTCCAAATATGTATGGAGGAGTGAAGGGGTCCAATTCTGTTATACTTCTTCCTGCTCTTTTACCATCTTGACCCTACCTCTGGCATTCCCTCCTTGATATAAGTAGAAACCATCTATGACTTCTCACTTGTGAAATTCTTGGTGATGTTCATGCAGAGATCCTCTATCCTCTATCCATTCAATGTGCTAGATGCCTTCTTCTAGGTCTTTTTTACATTTTGTGGGTACCAGGACAAGGCCAGCCATATGACATTTTTGTCACTTGACTTCCTTTTCTGGCCATGCATTTCCACCATAATATCAGCCTATGCCATTTCTTGTACATAGGTCATCTTTGAAAATATTCTCTAGCCTACTTGTACCCACCATGAATCTCTCCATTAATTACTCTTGGTTATCCAAAACTTTAATTTTTTGCGAAATTGTAGTGTTGCAAATTTGCAACTAAACAGCATCACAAAGAAACATTTTTGTTAAAGAGATAGTGGAGTCTGTAATCTGTCTAGTCCTTTTTTCTTTGTGGAGATTCTCAGGGTCCGAGGAAATGATTCTTAGAAGGGAGCTGGCAGAACAAATGCTGAGATTCTAGCTCAGCAAAGAAAATGCCATTCCTTTACTGAAGTCCTGAGGCAAGCAGTGCCGGGGGCTGAGAGGCAGCTCAGGATTGAATTGGATAGTGAGGAGCAGACGCCATGCCACAGTCAACATTGTTCAAGATCATCTGAGGACTGCCAACTATGATGATTCTGGGAGACTGGTGATCCAGGAAACATCATCTTCTCCACCTTCCCTAGGTAGAGAAAAGGGGAGAGTAAACACCCTTTCACCTCCCATTCCTCTTTACCACTGAATTGCTTGTGCTCAGGACTCTTTTTCTATTTGCCCTAAAGATCTAGAAGGGAGTGGATATGAGGGAGGAGAATTTATATTTTCTTTTGTATTTTAATTCCATTATTAAAATTAGTTAGTGCCAAGAGAAGAAACCAGCAAAACTGAAATATATAATGAATTTGGAATAATGAGGTAAAAAGTATGCATGTACACATATATGTGTGCATATATATACATATATGTGTATATATACATGTATATGCACATATATGTGTGTGTTTATACACATATGTATGTACCTATATATTTACTCTTTTATCAATATTTCATCTCTGAGACAATAATTGAGACTTGAGAACAAGAGCAAATTGCCACCCAATGAGATGTCATATTGGAGCAGGGAAAGACCCCCATACTAATTTAGGATGTCAGCCCAATAAAAGGCATTATGTGCAGAGGCTATGAAAGTCAGGAACAGCTTTAGTGGAATACTACTTGGTGGGTAACTCATTCCTCTGTGGTCTCCACTAACTCTCTAGATAGATTTCTTTTACCATCATACCCCAGCAGCCTTCTCACACTAGAAGATGCCTCCACTACCAAGTCCCAAAAGCCTTCTTATCCAGGAAGTTCCCTCTGCAGGGAGATCCCTGTGGTACTTTCCTCTGGTTGGTCAGTTTTTCCCAGAACATTTATTTTAAGGACGCATCCAGGCCAGCCATTTTCACTCTTTCCCACTCCTTCATTTCTCCCCAAGCACCATTCCTGACTTTCCAGACTTCTTTCTTCATGGCCCCCCCATACTGACACCTTTTCCTGCCTCCCCTCCCCTCCCCACCCCCCCATCCCCATCTCCAATGCACATCATTTTTTAGCTTCCTTTTGTGTGTTGTCTTCACATTATGTATTGCCTTCACTGTTATGTATTAGAATGTAAGTTCCTTGAGGGCAGGTACTGTCTTTTTACTTTTATTTGTATTTGTATTCCTAGCACTTAGCACTGGCAGCTAAGGTGGTATAGTAGATAGAGTGTTGGGCCTAGAGCAGGAAGACTCCTCTTCCTGAGTTCAAATCTGGCCTCAGACACTAACTGCAATCCTGGGCCAGTCACTTAACCCTGTTTGCCTCAGTTTCCTCATCTTTAAAATGAGCTAGAGAAGGAAATGACAAACCACTACAGTATCTTTGCCATGAAATTCCTAAATGAGGTCACAAAGAGTCAGACACGACTGAAAAATGACTGAACGACAAACATTTAACACAGTACTAGGCATTTAGTAAGCTCTTAACAAATACTTATTGACTTAAATAATATATCTCACTCTGAGCCAAGTTAAACCCCTTGTTTAGATTTTTACCTATGCAACAGCATGTATACATCATATTCCAAGTGAATATCACATAGTATTTACCCCACATATGTGTCACATGTATTTATATTATAATAATTTTTTGTGCTGAAGTATAGCTGAAATTATTAATTAGTTTGTAGTTTTACAAATGTAATTCAGCTTGTTCTTTTCTTCAGATCTGGCCTCAAACACTTACTAGCTGTGTGACTCTGGACAAGTCATTTAATTTCTGTTTGCCTCAGTTTTAACTGTATAAGGGGAATAATAATAGCATCTATCTCACAGGGTTGTTGTAAGGATCGAGTGAGATAATGTTTGTAAAAAGTGATTAGCACAGTACCTGTCCCAGAGTAGACACTATATAAATGCTTATTCCTTCCCTACCCCTCTATCTAATTAGATTCTCTCTATAACCCCTGATGAAAATAAGGTTCTAAGAAGATACTTATATATTCCCCATTAAACACTTCCTCCTTGTTTAGTCCCTTATGTTTGCTCCTGAGTAATTACCTTTTTCTCTTCTCTTGACTCCGGTTTTTAAATTTGAGAGTCTCTTCTCAGCTCTGGTTTTTTCATCAGGAATGCTTGAAAGTACTCTTTTTTATTAATGGCATATTTTTTTTCTCTTTAGGATTATACTTTTGCTAGGTAAGTTATTCTTGGTTGTAAACCTATATATTTTGCCTCTACTTAGAGTATCATATTCCAAGCTCTCTGTTTCTTGTTAGGGGTGACTGCTAAATCTTGTGTGATGTTGCCTGTGTCTCCTTGCTTCTTGAAGTCTTTATTTCTGGCTGCTTGCAGTATCTTTCTTTGACCTAGAATGTCTAGATTTTGCATATCATATTCCCTGGAGTTTTCATTTTGGGTTTCTTTTGGGACATGACTGGTGGATCCTTTCTATTTTAATTTTGCCCTCTGGTTGTAAGAGATCTGGGAAGTTTTACTTTGTGATTTCTTGAAATATGATATCTAGGCTATTTTTTAGTCAAAATTTTCTGGTAGTTCAATGAGTCTTAAATTTTTTATTTTTGATCAGTTTCCTAGGTCAGTTTTTGTTGTTGTTGTTGTTATATAATATACCTTATGTTTTCTTCTATTTTTTAGTATTTTGGCTTTATTTTTAATATTTCTTGTCTTAAGGAGTCATTAACTTCTGTTTGGTTCATTCTAATTTCAACAAATCTATTGTTTGTGTAAGGTTTTGTACCTTTTGTGACAAGCTATTAATTCTTTTCCCAATCAGTCTCCCATTTCTCATTTCTTTTATAATTCTTTCCTCTAAATACTCTCATTTTGTTTCAAAAATTATTTTTCATTTAATTTTTGCTTTATTTCTTTTAGGAATTCTAGTTTTATTTGTGCTCAAGATGTGTTTTTCTTTGAGGTTTTGCTTGTGGGTATTTTGGAGTTCTGTTCAAGGTTTGGGTCTTGGGCATCTCTGTAACTGTGACAGTTCCTTATGATAGGATTTTTTTGGGGGGTAGCTCATTTTCCACTTTAGATTTTGAATTAGGGATAGGCTTTGTGCAACTTCTGGTGGGAAAGTCTAGTTCATGTTTGGTCTTATTTTGTGTCCTTTAAAACTGCTTTCTTGTGGTGGTGTATTATGGTTTTTGGGAATTCCAGGGACAAAGCAAACTGGGAACTGGTATGTTTTCAGTATGCCCTAAGCAGTTTGATCCAGGACAAAATCTAATTGCTGCCTTCCTCTTCTGAGCTTTCTGAACTCCTGGTCTGAGTTTGGGCCTGAGTAACACAACTGTGGGCTTGCCCCTGATTGGAGCACTAATAAACTACCATTGTACCCAGCTACCATCAGTTATCCAGAAAGCTTTGCATGTTCAGAGCAACAGAACTATAACTTCCACTTTGTTCTAAGCTCCCTACCCTGGTTATTCCACTGTAGGCTTCATACTGGCTTGGGGGCTGGGTCTGAGAACCTACTCCATTACTGGAGGCAGAGCCACAAAGCTGCTGCTCTCTTCTGTTCCTGCTCCTTGCCCTGTACCCAGCATCCTTGCCCTAGACCACCATCCTTCAGCACAGGTTCCCTCCATAGTCCACACCCAGCCCTGGGTATAAGCCCCAGAGCTGCCCATTACTGCTTCCTATACAGTATCAGACCTCTCTACTGGATCCACAACCTCTTCTGGTCCTAGTGCATGGCCACAGGCTCTCCTTCACTTTCTGTACTGGGAGGCTGCAGGTGGCCTGCTCCTAACTAGACCTCCTCAATGTCCACAGACCTCTCCATCTCCCTATGGGAAAATGGAATAGAAAAATAACTCACTGTAATTTTTTCTTGGATTTCCTAATTAGGGAATTGGTCTCGTCCAGTAATCTAGCTCAGCCCTGAGGAGCAACTCAGCTCAGCAGTTGATCAGTCAGATAGCTGAAACACTGTCCTGCCTACAGGGGAGCAACTTTTCAGTGGCCAGGACGTACTTGGAAGTAAATGTGGTGGGGCAAATGTTTAGTTGCAACCATTTTAAGTTTGAACCCACTCCTCCCCACCACCAAGTATCCAGGAGAGATTATGTCCCCAGTTTTTTTGGGGGGGAGGGGAATCTGTTTGTACTTTTATCCTGGCTCTATATTCTCAGTAAATATTCTTTTGTAAAAGCTAATTGATGTTACCTATGGATGATACCAAGGTTGACATCAACCAATTAAATGTTACTAGGGAGATATTGACACTTGTCAAAATGATATTGGGGCATTAATCATTCAGTGATTCATATTAGGGAAACACCCACCAGACTGGGGCTTGAGCCCACAGCATTTGAGGAAATACCATAACCCTTTTGGGTTACACCTACAATCCTAAGAGGCAGCAATAGCCAAGCTCTGGTGACTTGGCTCACCAGTGCTAGTGGGAGTTGGGGGAGGAAGCCCACCTCCTGTAACTGCTATATCATGTAAAGTGTTTGGCAAACCTATAAGTGCTATATACATGTTAGCTATCATCATCATCATCACCATCATCGTTGTTGTTGTTGTTGTTATTAAAAACCAAAACTAGCTTAGAGGGGTTAGGCCCTCTATGCAAGACCATTCTTTGTTGTTCATCTAAACTCAGTCAACATTGACCATATAAGAAATTCATAACAAAGACTAAATGGGGGAAAAAGAAAGCCAAGAGATTCAAATCAAAATCACAGGGTGAAGGAACTGACACTGGGACAAGGCACCAGGAGAGAGGAGATAGCTTGCATAGAAAGACAGGATTTTTCTTAAGAAATTACTTTCTTGGGGGAACAGAAAGATAGATTATAAGCCCTTTGAAGGTCATAGCTTTGTGGGTTGTTTTTTTTTTTTTTGTATTCCCAAGAAGTAAAACAATCCTTGCTGATTGACTAACTGAAAGGGGGGAAGTAAGGACATTTGTGAATCACTGATGATTTCCCCCTAACAGGCTCTGAGCTGGCAACAAAGTGGGAGTGGAGTCCCATGGTGTCAGAAACATGCACACAGTGTTTAACCATTTCAATGGATAAATTAATCGGGATTGTCTAGCATGGAGAGCCCACAAGCCTGTTAGCCCCACGGTTTGCCCATCCATGACATGGGATGACTGGACTAATGTATTCTAAGGTCCTGTTCAGCTCTATATCTACATTGCTGTGAATAGAACACTAGGAAAGCTACTGGGGTGGGTGTGGGTGGCTGTCACACTGGGGAAGCCAAAGGAGTGGTGATCAGAATCCATGGGTCTAAAATAGTAAGTTTAGCTTTCAAACCTATCGCATATTCCAGACTCTCAGATTCATTCTGTGGGGTCACTAGAGGACAGCTAGGAGAGCGTATGGACTAATGATCTGAACTGAAACTCAATAATGTCAGTCCCCTTCCAATGTTCCTCACAGGATCAGCCTAATTAGAATACTTTCCAAGGACTGTTCTTCCCACTCTTCTTGGGAAGCCCAGCCCAGGCAGGAAGTAAGCAGGGAGAGAGCCTAGAAACTCAACCAGAATGCTTAGCTAATATCCTTTGGGATCCTAAGGAAAAAGACTTGTTCTCTTCAAGAATCCTCTCAAGGCTCCTTCCCCTGTCCATAGGCATGGGCCTTAGACATGGGCTCTTTTTCATTGTCCTTATAGATGTAGCTCCCCACTCCCTATTCCCAAAGCTGAGGCCTGAAGGTTTCACTAGATTTATCCTTGCTGGTATCAATAAAGTACGTTCAGGGGATGGCTAGAATTAGTTACTGAAACTGGATTTCATGTGCTTATTTTCCCCTAGAGTTAAAGTCAACAGTGTCAGCTGCAGAAGAGAAAGTAATCCTGTATTTTTGCCAAGAAAACCCCATATGAGGTCACCAAGAATTGGACATGACTGCACAACATCTTTGGACAGTTAGGTGATGCAGTGGTTAGAGCACCAGGCCTGGAGTCAGGAAGACTTATCTTCCTGAGTTCAAATCTGGCCTCAGACACCAGCTGTGTGACCCTGGACAAGTCACTTAACCCTGTTTACCTCACTTTTTTCATCAGTAAAATGAGCTGGAAAAGGAAATGGCAAACCACTCCAGTATCTTTGCCAAGAAAACCCCAAATGAGGTCACAGAGTTAGACACGACTGAAATGCCTAAACAACAGAGAAGTCTGAAAGGAAGGGAAATTTTTTGTAGTTATAAGTAACCATAAACCATTACTATGGCTTAAAATTCCTAAACATGCAGCCAGAAGCAATTGCAAGTGAAATTTTCCTGTACCCTCAAAGAATGAGGATAGACTGGGCAGGCTCTTACCTGGAAGGTCAATCAATGAAGATGAGTCAGGGTCAAATAAGCAGTTTGAGGGAGAAAAACCAAGTAGAGCTAACTCCTCTCTCCAGTAGAGGAGACTGAGGTGTGAAGAAGAGGGGTATATGTGTGTGTATTTTGATTTGAATCTCTTGAATCAGAGACTATCCTTCGCCCTCTCTTCTCTTCCTCAACCCTAGGTAAGTCTTGGTGATTTGATTTGCTGGTCGATTCAACTTCCACGTAGGAACAGGTGAGTGTCGTGATTTAAGGGTCTTAGGAAACCCCTGCTACCTAAAAATATCTACTCTAGACTACCTGAAATTCTACCACATAGGGATGTTATCCAGCAAACAGGGACTATTATATTTGTGTTATGGGGTGGCAATCATTCACACCTTAGTATGAAATCAGAGGGAATGAAAGTAGTGGGGAAATGACGGGTAATTTTGGACCAGGGCTGAGAGGCTGATGAAGGAGCATTTAGATGGAGCAGAATGGGATAGTCTTTAGGGGAGGCTTGATGGAGGTAAGAGATTTAAGCTGCATAAGAAATTGGAAGCAAGGTAGGCATAGGAGCCAGGCAGAGGAAAAAGTGGGAATGCGTTCAGAGGGCCAATGAAGAGACTAAGGGGCTGAAGTGTTTGAAGATAAGGTCTGATAGATAGGATATGGCCTGATTAAAGATCTTAAATGGCAGGCAGAGTTTAGACCTGATTTTTCAGGCAAAAAGGAAGCATTTTGAGCCAGGAACTGATATTTTAGGAAGGTTAGTCTGTCAGCTGTATGCAAGATGCCTGAAGAGGGGACAGAATTGAACATAGGAAGAGAGTATGGAGACCAAAAGGCCCTGACTATGCTGGTGGCAGAGGAAATGCAGAGAAATAGGCAAATCAGGGTCAACCGGAACTGGTGGACGATTGGATACTAAAGCAACAAGTCATTCATTTATTCCATAAATTTTTATTGAGCACCTACTATTTGCAAGGCACTGAGGGAACAAAAAGGTTATTTTGAGACTGGAGAGCAGTGGACTTCAAACGCTGTACTGCCTGTTACTTAGACTAACAGGGTCTTGGGGCCTGCCTCAGTTTCCTCATCTTTAAAATGAAGAGATTGGACTAGATGGCCTCTAAGATTCTTTCCAGCTCTAAATCTATGATCTTCTTATAAAGATAACTAAAAATGACAGCGTGCAATAGCCGTCATTTATTTATACAACACTTTGAAGAGTTTTACATCCATTCTCACTTGAGCTTCACAGCTCTATGAGGTAAATATTATTACTTCCCTCCCTCCATTTTAGAGATGAGCAAACTTAGGAACAGAGAAGTGACTTCTCCATCCTGGACCGATCATCCTGCAAGTAGAAAGTGTCAAGGGCAGGATTCAAACCCAGACCTTCTTCAAGTACGAAATTCTCCACTCCGCCACACTGCCTCTCTAGGAGGGACGGTGCAAATAAGGCATTCTAGGTAAAAACGAAGGCTGGAATAGTGCAGAAGAGAGAAATTACTTCCAGGTGAAGGAATCCAGAAGGACTTTGCGGAGAGCTGGAATTTGAGATGAGTCTTGGAGCAGCAGGATTTTAGCGGGTAGAGGTGGGATGATAAGGACAATCCAGGCAAACGAAACATCCTCTCCTGTGAGCCAGAAATCAGAGAAGTGGTGCAAGGGGAGAGGGTCAGGGGTTAACATGGAGCACTGGATGGAGGAGGAATTAGATTGGGTAGGTAGAGTGGAACCAGACTGTGGAGATGCTCGAATGTTAGGCTGGGTCTGGACTTAATCCGATAGGCAGAGAAGAACTGATTAAAGTTTTTGAATTAGAGTGAGCAATAATCCCAGCGGTGTTTAGCAAAATTAACCCAGCTGCTGTGTGTAGAATGGAGTGAATGAGAGCCTCAAAATAAAGAACTTAGGAAGGCCACAACAGAATGGCTATGAGGGCATAAGAACCTCAATAGGAAAGTGTCAATTAGAATAGAAGGAATGGGTGTGAAAGAAAATGTAAAGGAAAAAGACTGGCCTTGGTCCAAAGTGATTTCAGGGTCTGGACTGGGAAAGAGAACACTGTGGCCATTGATAGAAATGGGTTATTTGGGGAGTAAAACTGGTTTGGAACATCAAAGATAACAAGTTTGGTTTTTGATGTGTTAAGTTAATAAGGAAATGAAACATTACAGTGGAGAGAGAGTGGGCGTTAAAAGTCAAGACAACCTGGTTCAACTCTTATCACTGATTCATACTAGTTGTATGACCCAGGGCACATCACTGAACTTCTTGATGTTCTAGGGACAGCTAGGTGGCACAGTGGATAGAGAACTACTGGAGTCAGGAGAACCTGAGTTTAAATGTGCCTCAGACACTTGCTAGCTGTGTGACCCTGGGCAAGTCACTTAACCTGTTTACCTCAGTTTTCTTATCTTCATGCATCCTCTCTTCCTGCATCTTGCATACAACAAAATGGAGATAATAATGGCACCTACCTCCCAAGATTGTTGTGAGAGTTGAGATATTTGTAAAGCACTTTGTAAACCTTAAAGTGCTATATAAATGTTAGCTATTAGTATCATTATTTCTGTAAGTTGCAGAAAAGTTGCCAATCCACATTTCTAGTAGTAGTTGTCTCAGTTCCCGATTCCAATGAAATCGGTCTTTGTCTTCTAAGTTTAAAGTGATAGAGGGACGACCAAATTGAGATTTACCTCAGGTAGTTAGCACTAGATGACAGGAGCACAAGTAAAAGGTCAAGAAAGCAGATAGTAAAAACTTAGATTCTTAATTACTAGGCCTTTTAAGATGCCAGAAGGAGGAATGGCTGCCACCCCATCCTGCCAAGTTAAAAGAGGGCCACAAATGCCTTGGCCCTATCATAAGCCAACTCATATCAGTCATGAAGAACTAAGAACACCCCTCAAACCAGTTCCCTCGTGGTTTTGAGATATACTGTTTCCCACTTTCACTTGCCCCATTGGACTTGTCTTCATATTCATGGATGTGTTCACTTGTTCCCTTGGATCTGGCATCTTTGTGCTCCTTGCATCCTACACTTTGTCAAAACCCACGTGTAACTGCATGAAAACACACTCAAACGTTGGTGCCCCCCCCCCCAGCTTTCAGTGAGATGGACTGTGTTGCTGCTGAATCTCTGTGTACAGAACAAATGGAGAAGAGGAGGAATGCTGGTTTATTGGCTGGGCTGACTGCCTGTCCAGATGAATGAATCTCTTAACTTCCAGGGCTTCCGGGGTTCTATGGCAGGATTCCAACATCAATGATGAACTGAGAACGAGAAACATGGTGGTGGTAACTGAAATCATTAAGTAGCTTCTCCTAAAGGAAATATATGGAGAGATGAAACCAAGGGGCCAGACTCTAGAGAAAAATTAGTTATAAGCAAGAAGGAAAAAAGATCAGTGTCCCACTAAAGGTTTGAAAGCAGCAGTCAAAACTGTCATATGGAGTAGAGCGGCAGTAGGTAATGAATAATAGGCCACTGGATTCTGACGGAAGAAAATTACAGATAACCTTTGAGAAGAGATTCAGTAGAGCATAAAGGGTTAAGATGTGAATGAGTAATGAGAAAGTAGAGGCAATATGCAGGTTCAGTCAGAGGGGAGAATGGTGAGCCTGGTATCACATCTCTTTGTGAGAGTGGGAAGCCCAGCATTTAATTGGCCTAGAAACAAAAGTGATTTAAGCTGTTAGATAGTGGGTCAGAAATAGTAAATTAGGTCTGAAAGCTAGAGTTTATGATAACTGAAGTTTAGAAGGGTCAAAGTCCAAGTAAAACTAGCATCCTAAGAATCAGGACATAGGAAGACCCAAGTCAGGACTTAAGGAGCAAATCCCAGGAAAGCTGCCAAGTGGAACAGAATGGAGTCATAAGCAGAGTTAGAAGACTTGTGTGTTGACTGAGTGCTTTTTCACAATGGACTGAAAGTATTTATAGTCCTGTTATTAGGGTTTCTTAAAGGGCTAATGCTTTCCGCTTAGGTGGAGGCTTCTATAGGCTTGGGGCACTAAGCCATCTGTTAGTAAGGGGCCCAATACACGTGATCAGATAAGGGAACATGTATGTCTATGAGGGATTTGGAATTTTCTTTCAGTATCTGTGTCCCCTCTATTTTTTCCTTTATGATGAGCCCTAGCAACACCTAAGGAAGACTGGTTTTGGTAGTGTTCCCATAGCTATATTATGCTTTTAAGATGCCTGACTCTAAATTTATGATACAGCACCTATAGGCCATTTGTTCAAGGAATTAGGAAGCAAAAGACAGGGAAAAAAAATAGAATAGCAACCAGAAATAGTTAGCAGACTTAAGAAACATTTAAGATCAATCTCCCCATCTTAATATTTTAATGAGGTTTCTTGTCCCATCTTAAATATTGGCAATAGAATAAAGTGAAAGGATAAATGAAGTTTTTCCCAAATTCATAATATTCCCAGGGTTACTCTTTGGCATAACGTCGTTGATGTTGAATAACAGATGACTTGCTACTGAAAACCTTTCCACATACACTACATTCATAGGGTTTCTCTCCTGTATGAGTTCTCTGATGTCGGTTAAGGTGACTTCTTTGATTGAAGGCTTTCCCACATTCATTGCACTCAAAGGGCTTTTCTTTACTATGAATTTTCTGATGTTGAGTAAGGGATGAGCGGTCAAAAAAGGCTTTCCCACATTCATTACATTCAAAGGGAGTCTCTCCAGTATGAGTCCTTTGATGTCGAATAAGGGATGAGAGGCCAAAGAATGCTTTTTCACATTCATTACACTCATAAGGCTTCTCTCCAGTATGTGTTAGCTGATGTCGAGTAAGTATGCTTTTTTGGCTGAAGGCTTTCCCACATTCATTACATTCATAGGGACTCTCACCAGTATGAATCCTTTGATGTCGAGTGAGAGATGATCTGTCAAAGAAGGCTTTCCCACATTCATCACATTCATAGGGCTTCTCTCCAGTATGAATTCTCTCATGTACAGCAAGGGATGAACGGTCATAGAAAGCTTTCCTACATTCGCTACATTCATAGGGACTTTGTCCTGTGTGGGTCATCTCATGTCTTCTAAGACTGCTGCTGTGGCTGAAGGCTTTCCCACATTCCTTACATTCATAGGGCTTCTCTCCAGTATGAGTTCTCTGATGTCGATTAAGGGAAGAACGATCAAAAAAGGATTTCCTGCACTGATTACATTCATGACCTCTCTCTTTAGTGTGTTTTTTGGTATGATTTATTGATATTTGCTTGAAATTTCTCTCAAGAGACAGTGGTTTTTCTCTTGTCTTCCCTTCAGAGTTTTCCCTCTGCTTCTCCACTCTGTCTTCAGGTACAGAAATCTCTCCTTTGATTCTTTCTGTTAATGTGCCTAATGATCCTCCTTCAGAAATGTTCTGCTTTAGAATTGATTCCTGGATTTCAGGCATATACTCCCAGCCTGAAACTAAGAGAACATACAAATGTAACTTGTGATAAGGCCAGAGTATTCTCTTTCGGTAAAGAAAATAAAATGCTCTAGTGGAACAAAAGGAGAATTAAACCAAAAAAAAAAATGAGGACTGGGTATTCATGTAATTGGGCAGATCTCCAAACCAGTCTTATAAACTATGAAAAGTTGAGGAAATAGGAGAGGAGAGAGGAGCAGAGGAAAGAACCAGGAAGCCTGGAGGGAGGGGTAGGGGATTATCTCTCTAATCAGTGTGAGCAGAAAATATGACAGAACCCATCCAGGAATATGGTAGCATATTGTTGTGGTCATCTTTAAGTGGAGAGGAAGGTAACGAGTAGAAATTCTATCAAGGAAAGCATAAGAACTAGAATGGATGTGGGAAGATACAATTTTTGTGAGTAAAAAAGGGTGATCTTTGGAAAAAAATAAAGAGAAGGAAACAGTTGGAGGCTGGCAACACGAAAAGAGAAGCACGGGAATAACATCTGAGGAAAAAAAGAGACTCTCCTCCACCCCCCTAGGTCACAAAATGTAACAAAGCTATGCTGTCTGGGTCCATTACAATAACAATCTCAGCAATCCTTGGGGTGGCTGAGGAGATCTCTCTCATTAAACATCTGGGCTGTTATTTCCACTGAATTCCATCTGTCTGGTTCTCTTTCACAGGCAGCTGGTGTCACAGTTGTAATAACATTGGTTTGGAGACAGAAAGACCTGAGTTCAAATCCAGCATCAGACACCTACTAGCTGTGTGATTCTGGCAAGTCATTTAACCTCTGTCTGCCTCAGTTTCCTCAACTGTAAAATAAAGTTAATAACAGCACCTCCTTCACAGGCTTGTTGTAAGCATGAAATGTAGAAAAACGTGCTTGGCACAGTGCTTAGCACATAGCAGGTTACATATAAATGCTGACTCCCTTCCCTTTCCCCATTTACCTTACTTACCTAGAGAAGTATTTCTTGGTACTGCCTTTTCCTCAGTTCCTTGTAAATCAAGTATCCAAGGCTCTTCCCCTTGCTCCAATTGGAAGATCACATCAGGTTTGGAAATGGGAAGCCCTGTTTATAGAGAAGGGAATGGACCAGAACAATTTGAATCTATCTCCTAAGTCAGTCCTATGCCCTTTTTTCTGCAAGGAAAGACAAGGAAAATATGGACCCATATTGCATGATAATTTGAAAGACCTACAACATCTAGTCCATGTTGCTTCCCACAGGATGTGACAGAAAAATCCAAAAGTAGTAGCAAAGATTTCTGAAGAAGCCTCAGGCTCAGGGCAGCTAGGTGGCGAAGTGAATAGAGCACCAGTCCTGGAGTCAGCAGGACCTGAGTTCAGATCTGGCCTCAGACACTTACTTGACATTTACTAGCTGTGTGACCCTGGGGCAAGTCATTTAACCCCATTGCCTAGACCAAAAAAAAAAAAAAAGAAGAAGAAGAAGAAGCCGCAGGCTTGTGTTTCTAGGGCTTTGGTGGGATATAATGAACTACCTATTTTCAACTCTATGAACTGAAAAACTTTAATCTTATTAATAGAAATAGAAATAGAAATAGAAATACCTGGTCCCCAAGGCCAAAAAAGAATAGAAATCTCTGGCCTGAATGACAAGTCAAAACTCAAGATCACCAAGTCAGGAGCTCCACAGCCATTACCAATTTTTACAATGTAAGTCCACCCGAAGAGCAGTTGAAATGGTAGCCCCTCCTTCCTCTCAATAGCTACTCTCTGGACTTTGCCTGGTGCCCTTTTTGCCTGGTGTTTTACTATTCCCCTTTATAGGCACCATTAGCTTACACTTTCTTTAGTCTAGTTTTCATCTGACCAAACCTTGGTCACACTGCTTTTCTGTAGTGTGCCCTTCTCCCTCCTTCCCTTCTATTTGGTTTTGAGAATAGGAAGCTTCTCTTCTATTTAGGGTCCAGGTTTTCCCATAGACTGTAAGTAGGAAACAGACAGACACTTTAGCCACTTTCATCTTTTCTCCATATCTCTGGTCTCAGAAAATCCTATCTGTTCTACTATATTATCTCATCATAGTCTATTACACAGCTTCTGCAGTTTCCCACTAAGGTCCCTTGGATATTCCGTTACACATTATGCCTATCCAGTTCACACTTGAGATACATGAGGGAATTCTTGATGTCTACATGTGCCATGTGTCTCTTCCCAGGTCTAGATTCTTTGCCAGCTTTGCACCCACTTATAAATCTGTATATTTTTCCTACCATGTTGTTGTTGTTGTTTAGTTGTTTTAATAGTGTCCAACTCTTTGTTACCCCATTTTGGGGTTTTCTTTGCAAAGATAGTGAAGTAGTTTGTCATTTTCTTTTCCAGCTCATTTTATAGATAAGGAAACTGAGGCCAACAGGTTAAGTGATTTGCCCAGGGTCACACAACTTAAGTATCAGAGACTGGCTATGAACTCAGGTCTTCCTGACTCCAGGCCTGGTGTTCTATCCACTGTACTACCTCGCTGCCCTTTTCTACCATATAGAGTACCTAATCCTCCTATCATCATTCTTGAAGCACTCACATCTTTTGAGATCCTTGTCCTCTCCTAGACCCTATACTTTACCTAGTCTTTGAGTAAACAATAGGACCAGTCACCTTCACAGCAGTCATGGAGTTTAAAACATTTTCTATAAACATCTCCTAACATTCCTCCACTAAAGACCTATCATGCTTCCCTGAGGCACAGAGCTAATCTTGAGTTCTTCAAGGCTAGGCCCATACAGCAGGGACTCTGACAGGCTTTGTACCCCACTGGCAAGGCTCCAAAGAGGGTCCTGCTGGACAGACGCAGCAGTGGTTGTCAAGGATGGGGCTGGCTAAGTTCAGAGAGCCTCATCCCCACTTTGTTGACTGAAGACTGAACCTATTGGTCACAGAGGCTCATGAAGATGGTTGAGGAACCTCCAGAGGTTAACCATAAGAAGTCTCCACATCAACACCTTCACTGATCCTCAAAGTGCTGAAGAGAAACCCTCACACGCTCTCACCCTTAAGATCTACAGCCCCTGTGAACCAGAACTAACTCTAGTTAGTGTACACACTAGTTAATATACACACTATGTACCTGGTGTAGATTAAGACTAGCCCTGCAGTGTAGAGCAAGCAGGCCTTATATTGGATGTGTCTGTTTTGAATGTTGTCAAACTTGAGTGTTTTTTGCTCAATGGAGACCCGGTTACTGACCAGCAGCTTGTGGTTATTTGGCAGAAATGTGAACTAGAAAAGTAGTTAAGCTTTTCATAATTAAACAAGACATTTAACCAAAATTTAACCAAAAAGCAACAACAACAAAGTAAGGAGTCAGGAGGACCTGGGTTCAAATCTGGCCTCAGACACTTACTAGCTGTGTGACCCTGGGTAAGTCACTTAACCCTCACTGCCTTAAAAAAAAAAAAGACATAGTATACCTGGTGATCTACATACCATACACCAGAACCAACTGGGCTTCCTTCCAACCTCCACTCATGTACCACATCTGGATACAGTGTTTCCTCCTGCCCCCAGGTGTTAATGCTCTCTCCCTCCTCAAATTACCTGGTATTTACCTATTTGTGCACATGCTGTACTCCATTCTCCTAGTAGGATGTAAATGCCAGGCAGTGGCTGCTTTTATTTCTGCCTTTGATATCCCAAGTGCCTTGCATACACCAGGCACTTAATGAATGCTAACTGAATTAAATTTACTTTTGTTTAGTGAAGAGCTGTATTTTCTTAAAACACAGGGCAGATTCTGAATCATGGGATGAAGCCGTCCTTACCCAGTGAGATGAGGTTTCTATAGTTCTCCAGCATCACATCCCTGTAGAGGTCCCTCTGAGCAGGGTTCAGTTGCTGCCATTCCTCTTGGGTGAAGTTCACAGCCACATCCTTGAACGTAACTGATTCCTGAAACAAACAGATTCTGGTTCACTTGGAAACCCTTCACATCTAGGGAAAGAGAGTCAATTTAAAAGTATTTAGATAGTTTAGACCAGGAGTGGGGAACCTGCGGCCTTGAGGCCACATGTGGCCTTCTAGGTCCTTGGATGCAGCCTTCTGGCTGAGTCCAAGTTTTACAGAATAAATCCTTTTATTAAGGGGATTTGTTCTGTGCAGTTTAAATTCAAAGTACTTGAGGACTGAGGGCCACATGTGGCTTTGAGGCCACAGGTTCTCCACCTCTGGTTTAGACATACAAGTGGTTCTGATGAGGATAAAGAACAAGTCCTGTGTACTGTGGAATAAGGTAGAGGCATATGACCCAAGGCAGAAATACCTTGTCCCCAGGTCATTGTGGCCATCCCTGGGCTTCACTATGGGAGGGCGCCGTAGCAGAGAACACTTCTTAAGGTGGGCCCAGTTTCCTAGGAATGAATACCTGGGGCTCTGATCCCTGGATGGGCCACAGCTGGATAGAGAAGATCCCTGACGAGGGAAGGAAAGATATACACTCTCTGGAAAAATGGGACTGAATTGCAATAGAGAAGAAAGTCCAAGTCACCTGGGAACTGGCTATCAGAAATATGGGAGCCATTTCTTCTTCCTCGTCTTCTAGATTTCTCTCTTAAATAATGGCAGTCTTGAGAACGCAGGGCTGGGGGAAAGAAAGAGGACATGAGGGAGCCTGGTCTTGTCTTATTACTTCAAAACTCACCAGGTCAGAAATCTCAGGTGAGTGTGACTTTCTTATCTTTTCTATACCCTATAAAGATGGAAGTCAGACAGAGCACAGATGTGGCTGTCTTGTTCTCTCTCAAAATCAGAGAAAAGGGTCAAGAATATTAATACCTGGGACTTTGACTCTGTGTCTATACTTACAATACACAGCAGGAGAAAGAGGTCTGTTTCTGAGTCAGAACACATGGCTATGTGATTTGTAAGAAAATTCAACCTTTTAGTCACTTTCAAGGAAAAGTATTTCCCACTCTTTTCCCTGTTTGACATGAGATATAAAGAATAAATGTTTTGACTTTCCCACCTGCCTCATGGCTACATGATATAAGCATCAAGGAGTTAGCACAGTAGAATAAGAACAACACAGAACTAGGAATCAGGACACTTGGCTCTGCCTATGTAGGTATGTGACCTATTTGTAAAATTGGGCTAACAATAAACATGTGGTTTTAAAATGAGAGTATTCCTATAGACTATTCATTAAAATCATACTTGATATTCTTCTTAGGAATGTTTCACATCAGAGAATCTTAGAAACTACTGAATCCAACCTTTACCTGAACAAGTACCCACTCGACTACACACCTGACAAGTAGTGATCTGGCTTGTGGTTGAAGACTCAGTCTAGTAAGAGGAAACCATCCTACCTCCCCCAGATGCCCATTCTGCTTTTTTCCCTCCTTTTTCTTTTTTTCTCCTCCTTTCTCTGAGGCTAAGGCCATTTCTTCTCAATCTCCATACATTCCTCTGAGTTCTTCCTTCTAGCAGAACCCGTTTCTATTCTACAGAACAGTTCTTCATGTCTCTCCAAAGACTTTCCATCTCCAAGTTAAGTCCCCCCCTCCCAGTTCCTTCCATCAGTCCCTATCTCACAGGTTTCCAGAAGGCTAAAGTCCCCTATTATGTACCTTGGTCTCCTCCTGGACACACTCCAGCTCATGTTTTTCTTAAGTTGTGCGCCTAGGACTTAACACAGAACTTCACATATCTTGACCGCCTGGTGGCATTTTTGCCTCTTTGGGGACTTTGCCTATTTTGGGGACTATGTCACTATTAATGTTGCATAGGACAGCATTTTAGGCTGCTGTCACCCAGTGGGCTTAGCTTGAGCTTGTAGTCCATTTAATCCCGAGCACAAGATGTTGTACACTGCCCCCTTCTTACATATGAGCAGTTGATTTCTGGAACTCAAGTGAAGAACTTTATTTTGTCTGTATTAAATATGGTCTTATTCAATATAACCCACTGTTATAAGTATTCAAGGTCTTTTTGGTCCCTGACTCTATCATCCCTCATGTGAGCTATCCCTTTAAGTTCTATGTCATCCACAAATTTAACATACTTGCTTCTTATTCCTTAGTCAAGTTATTGACAAAAATGTAGATTAGCACAGGGCCAAGGACAAATCACAGGCACTCATTAGAGACCTTCTTACAAGATGATATTGGCCTATTAGACTATTCTTTGGCTAGTCAGCCAGGTACAAATCCGTATAACTCTGCCAGCATTGAGCCCACATCTCTCCATCTTATCCACAAGCGCAGCAGGAGAGACTTTGTTAGATGCTGTGCTACAATTTCAACATACAATATAGCTATACGATTCCCCTGATCAAGCATTCTCTCTTTGGTGGGGTGAAGAATAGGATTATACACTTGTAATTTCATCTGTGTAGAGAATGCCTCGTATATAAACACATTTCAGTAATTCAAGTGGCTTGTCCAAGGTCACATAGCTAGTATGTGTCAGAAACAGGATTTGAACAGGGTTTGAACCTAAGGATGGTCCTATCCACTACGCCACGCTGACTAAGTTATCCTGATGAACAGGAAAGGAGACTAAGAACTGGCTGTAGCTATGCTACAGTTCAGTGATCACTGCTTCCTTTTCTAAGTGTTCTCATGTTATCCCCTTAATAATATATTCTAGAGTTTTTGCCAGGAATCAAAATCAAACTCACTGCACTACAGTTTGCAAAATCTACCCTTTTCTCTTTTTTGAAAATTGAAATATTTGCGCTTCTCCAGTTCTCCAAGATTTCCAAAGATCTACAATGCTGAGAATCATTTGGTCTGGATTTTTATTCCTTTTGAACCACGTTTTGTTGGTTCCCAGTGCAAAAACTGTTCTCCTTGGAAGAAAAATGGGAAAAGTAAGAGTTGAGTAGTCCAGCTTTCTCACTGTTGTCCGTTATTCTGTCCTTCCCTTCTTTAATCTTCCTTTTGCCCCCAACATTACCGGGGGAAAATCCTTTGTGTTGTTTTAGCTTTTCTAGCCGGCCTCATTTCATTCTGGGACTTAGTGCTCCTGCCACGGTTCTCCCAGGACCATGCTACTCTTGTTATCATCCTTAACTACTTGATTTTGCTTTCATATTTTATACATATCTTTTAAAAATCTGACTTTGTAGATTAATTCCCTTGGCATCCATATAGGGCTCTTCAAGCTGCTTCCCTTTTTCTTCCTAATCAGGATCATTTTCTCCTTCTGTCTTCAGAATTTCATAGTTCTCTAGGTTTGTTTGTGATTTTTTTTTTGGTTTGTTTTTTAAGATTTCTAAATATTTGTAGCAGGCTGACTTTGCTCTGGTCCCTTTTCTGAAAACTTCCATGCTCCATGCTTGTCTGGCCAGATCCTTGCAGCTCAATACCCTGCATTTTCCTGCCTGTAACATCAGAGACAGGAATCCTATCAGATGCATCTGAGTAAGAACTTGCTGACTTCACAAAATCACAGAATTTGAGAGTTAGAAGGGCTCAAATCCAACCCATACCAAAAAAAAAAAATCCCCCATATAGCATACCCAACAAATGAACTTCCTTTAGAACCAATGGCTTTTGGAAATATAATTGAAGTGCCATTGCATAGAGATTATTACAGATCCATTTATCCCACATATGACCTCAGAGTGGTACTAGCTTGGTGGAACCTGGATGTTGTGCCAAGTGCTGAGACCAGGATCATCAGTGATCCTCCTGGTGTGGTCCCAAAGACTATGGACTGCCAAGGGCCAGCAACTAAAATTATGTTTCAGCCTTTCTACTCCAGTTGAGACCTGCGATACTCTTTGCTCCTGTCCTTGGTGTCTTTTAGGATTTAAGCCTTCAAAATAGCAATTAATCAATCAACAAGCATTTATTAAGCACCAATAAACATGGGAAATACACATTTTTTAAAAAAGAAACCATCCCTGTACCCAAGGCACTTATATTCTAATGGGGGTGGGGGGGTGGGAGAGAGACAAGAGCTACACATAAACAAAATATGTACAAAATAATTAAGGTCATTTTGGGAGGTAAGCCCCCAGCAGCTGTGACAAAAAAAATAAAATTCAGAAAATGTCAGATGCAGGAATCAGCATCTAAGCTGAGGTCTGAAGAATTCTTCAAGGGATTCTAAAAGGCTGGGGTGAAGAGTCAATTCATTCTAAGCGTGGTAGACAGCATGCGCAAAGGCAGAGACGAAAGAGAAAATGTCATGTGTGAGAAGCAGCAAGAGCAGTGCCTGGCACACAGCAGATGTTTATTTAATAAACGCTTGTCGACTAACTAAAGGTCAATTTGGCTGGACTTCAGAGCACAGGAAAGTATAATGAGGTTGGAAAGGTAGGTTGAGGCCACTTTGTGAAGGACTTTAGATCCCAATCAGAGGAATTTCTATTTGATTTTAAAGGTAAGAGAACCACTGACGTTTGGGGGGGGAAGAAGGTGAGATGATCAGACCTGTGCTTTAAGGAATATCACTGTGGCAGCTGTGTGGTTAATGGATGGAAGATGGGAGAGACCCGAGACGGGAAATTCCGTTCGGAAGCTATTGCCATAGTCTGGGCTAGAGATGGCGAGGTCCTGAATTAGGGTAGTGGACGTATGAAGGGTCCAAATGCTACAGATGTTGTGGACATAGAATCAATAAGACCTGGTAACTGGTTGGATACGGGGAGCAAGGGAAAGTCAAGGACAACTCTGAAGTTATAAGCCTGGGTGACTCCAAGATGGTGCTGTCCACAATATAAACAGTGAAGTTAGGGCTCTATTTGTACCACAAACATGGCTGTTTCTCAAGGTTTTGCCTCCAGCCTTCTCACATTGCCATTGGCCCCTTCAAGATATCATCTATTCCTATGGCTTTGACTATCACCTCTATAAAGAATGTCATTCAAATCTCTTATCTCCAGCCCTGCCCTCTTTAGTGCCAGTCCTTCCTATCCAACTCTGAGTTTAATAATGCCTTTCTCCACAATAGTAATAGTCCTTCTTCCTCCATTCCATCCCTCCCCCCATCAAAGGCCTAGTTATCCCGTGAAAAGAATTTAGAATTTGGGGTGTTGATCAGCACAGAAACAATAATTGAAGCCATTTACAATGGGTGTTCTCACCATGATAGTTATATAGAAAGTGAAGCACAGAAGGCTAAAGGTGAAGCCTGGTGGAATACTGACATTTAGTGGTGGAAAGAGGAAGAGGAGGCAGAGGAGGAAACTTTAGAGGGTCAGGGAAGAACCAGGAAAGTCAGTGTCATAGGGGAGAGAAGAAGAGTTTCAAGGACTGGTGAGGAGTCAATCCATCAGTGGAGAAATAGGCATTGCAATACAAGAAAATATAAAACACAGTCCCGTTCTCTCGAAGTTTATAATCTATTTAGGGACATAAAATATATAAACATAAACTGATAATAATAACTGACAATCAATGATAAAAGTCAAAATGATGAGGACAATAAACAGTAAGTCCCCCCTATTTTTCTGCTGCCACTCCTTCTTGGAATGCCTTCCCTCCCTCTTTCAGGTGATACAAATTCATACTTTCAAGTGAGAAGAGGAAGAAAAGCCTTGTGGAGGAGAGATTTGAAGAGCAAG
The DNA here is from genome assembly GCF_900497805.2 of Vombatus ursinus. Classification (NCBI taxonomy): domain Eukaryota; kingdom Metazoa; phylum Chordata; class Mammalia; order Diprotodontia; family Vombatidae; genus Vombatus; species Vombatus ursinus. Next base: position 6,130,931 of record NW_020949997.1, read on the forward strand.
AGGGCAAAAGGCCTCTACTTTATGCCATTTGAAGATTGGTAACAGGACATCATATTTGAAGGTGAGCGAATGTTGTGGTTTTCAAAAAAAAGGGAAGAAACCGGAAGTTTTAAAAACAAATGTTAAAAATTGTTTTTACATGCAACTGGGAAATAAGATATACAGGCAGTGGGGTATAGAAATCTATCCTGCCCTACAGGAAAATAGAAGGGGTGGTGGTGATGGAAGGGGAGGTAGATTAGGGGAAAGGGTATTCAGAATACTTGCCGTCTTGGGGTGGGGGGAGGGGAGAGATTTTGGAACTCAAAATCTTGTGGAAGTGAATGTTGAAAACTAAAAATAAATTAATTTTTTAAAAAGGGGAAGATCATGGAATCTGTAAACTATAGGTTGGTGAGTTTCACTTCAATTCCTACAAAAACTCTACTTTTTGGAATGGTAAAAGGAATGGTAAAATCTAAAATTTAGGCAATTTTTACATTCATTGAACTGAAATCTACCACTGTGTTACCAAATCCACAGACATTTATTAAGTAATTAATATGATCAATGCACTGAAGAACCAAAGACAAAAACAAGACAATTCTTATCCTCAAGGAGCATACATTCTCCTAAGGAATACAACATATACACAAATACATAAATGCACTGTGATTTCAGAAAGAAGACAGAACAAACAAATGAGAGGGAAGAAAGAAGGCTTCATCAGAAAAAAAAAGTGGCTTCATCATTGATAATTTGAGCTGAGGCTTGAAGGAAGGAAGTAAAGATAAGGAATATATTGATTCATAAAATCTGGAATCTAAGTTCAAAGACCATCTTGCCAAATGCATTTCTGAACAAGAATTTTCTCTACACTATATACTCAGACATAGTCATCTAGCCTTTACTTGAAGACTGTCAGTGAGAGGGAGTCTATTAATTCCCAAGGAACTCATTTTACATTTGGCTAATTTCAATTGTTATGAAGTTTTATTATACTCTTTGCAACTTTTACCCTACTGCTCCTAGTTTGGCCCTATGGGCCAATCAAAAGAAACCTTATTGCGGCAGCTAGGTGGTGCAGGGGATAGAGCACCAGCCCTGGATTCAGGAGGACCTGAGTTCAAATCTGGCCTCAGACACTTAACACTTACTAGCTGTGTGACCCTGGGCATGTCACTTAACCCCATTGCCTAGCCCCCCCCCCCAAAAAAAGAAAGGAAGAAAGAAATCTTATCAAGTGAGATAATACTTATGAAGCACTTGACAGTGCCTGGCACATAGTAGGCACTTAATAAATGTTTCTTCCTTCCCTAATCCCTTTTCAACATGACAATCCTTCAGATAATGTGAAGATGTGTTCTTCTTAAGTCCTCCCTCCTCCAGGATAAATATTCCTTATCCCTGCAACAAATCCTCATATGGCATGGTAGCCTTCCAGCTAGACACTCCCCAAACTTATCAATATTCTTCCTAAGGTGGGGTGCCCAGAACTGAATACTCCAGATGTGGACTAACCAGGGACAGTGGAACTTTCACCTCCCTAATAAAAGCAGGTGACATTTCTGTAGACTTGAAGGATTTTGGAGTGCTCTCCCCACCAAATCTCATTATCTTCCTATTGCTAGGAATTCTTCCTCCCTTAATGCAACCTAATATTAGCTGTTTTGGCTGCCAAATCAGACTGTGAATCCCAAGAGAGTCCAAAGACCAGAGTTCAAAGTTCAAAAACCACTTAAATGAGTGTAGTCCATGTGTAAAGGGGGAGAGTGAGGAAGCTGATACTGGGATTCTCAAGTTAAATGTAAGGTCACATTGACCTCATAGGCTCCTTGATGAGAAAGGCTGGTTTTCTTTTTCACCTTTGTATCCCCAGTGTCCAGCATTTATCAGTTAACAAGGGGAAGGAGACAAGCATATATTAAACACCAGTTATGTGCCAGGCACTGTGCTAAATGCTTTACGAACATCTTGTTTGATATTAAATGTTTTTTGCACGAAGGCATTAAATTAGGGGTTGTGTAAATACTCTTTTACAAGGACTACTGGGAACTTAAGTCTGGAGAGGTTATGGAGTCCTGCCCGAGGTCGCATGGCCAGTTGGTGTCGGGGCACAAACCCGGCGTCCGAGTTCTGAGCTCTTTCCACCTTCCCCCACTAGCTGGGGCAAGCAGTAAGAACCAGACCAGCCCACTCCCCCTGGAGTTAGAGTGGTAAATTACATTTAAGGTAGCCTGGGCTGAGAGTGGGATAAAATGGGGCCAGCTACAGCAGCCGGACAGAGGAGTGATGAAAGTCTGGACTGAGGGCGAAGCAATGGGAATGTGAAGGTCACCCCTGAAAGCCCCTTCTGAACCAGGGGTTCCATGAACTTGGAAGGGGGAAAAACCCACTACAACTTTATTAACTGGTTTCTTCTGCAACTCTATGTATTTCATTTCGTCCAAGGAGCCCCCGACCCAGCCCGAAAGGGGAGGGGCAGGAGCCCCGGGGGACGGGCCTGACGCCCTCGGTCTTTGACTCCCCAGCGCCTGGCACGGGTCCCCGCGATCAGGAGGCGCTTAATAAATGCCTGCGGATGGGCAGCCTAGAAGCCCGGCGGATGAGGGTGCCAGGCTTCCCACACGGGGACATCCAGCCCCGCACCTGAACTGACATCTGCACGCTCGGCGCCACCCATGAGGACCCACGAAAGGACACGAACACTCACGACAGAGGACACGAGAGAGGTCCCAGCTGGGGTGCTGCCTGGGAGGAGAGAGTGGAGCCCCCGGCTCCCCGCCGCTCCCCACCCCGCCCCGCCGTGGGGGTCCGCGCTCCCAGCTCCCCACAGGCCTCTCGTAACACAATCTCAATCTCCCACACCTACGCAAGCGCGCGCCGACAGAACGGCCTTTACCTCTAGACCAAGGATGGTCCAAAGTCCTACACTTCGGTTCCAACACGCTACTACGCCTGCGCACCCGTTACCATCTCAAGCCGCTGCGAATTCCACCCCCGGACTCCATTTCCCAGAGGGCTCCGCGGCGCTCCGCCCCAGTCCGTCCTGGAGATGGATTCTAGGAAATTCGGTCTAAATGGGAGACGATGTGGCTCTATGAATTCTGGGAAATGTAGTCCTCGTTCTGTCCGCGTGGTTGCACTGGGGTTGGGATGAAGCGGGAGGGCGCTGATGGTTGTTAATGAGATATCATTCCTAAGGAGAATAATGTGTTTGCGTGACAACTCACAGAAACACAGCTGTATCCATTGAAGGCCCTGCAATATCTTAACATTTTTTAACACAATCTCCTGTAATGGACATATCTTAATTGGTATGAGATGCTAAAGTAAAATGTAAATGGAACAAACTCTAAAGTGTAATTTGATCATTAGAACATCAAGATTTCACAGTCTCAAATGTCTAGGGCTGCCAAAAACTTGAGGTGCTGCATCCCAGAATTTGACTATGTAACTTACTCTTACTCACTAGCCCATTTAAAAAATTTTCCCATCAAAAAATGTATGTCCTCAACAGATTTAAACATTTAATGCCATGCATTATACTAAGAGCAGATGATACAAAGAAAATCAAAGATAGTCTGTCTCAAAAAACGCACAATGTAATAGGGAAGACAATATGCAAAATCCTATGTATAAACAAGATACATATGGGATAACTTGGATATAATCTCAGAGGGAGGATGCTGGCATTTAGGGACTCTATGAAAGGCTTCTTGCAAAAGAACTAATTTCAGATGAGATGCAAAGGAAACCAAAAGTTGGAGACAATGAGTGAGCATTCTAGGCATGGGGGACAGTCAGTGAAAATACATGGGAAGAGGTCAGTATCACTGGATTGCAGGGTACATGGAGAATAAAGTATAAGAAGGCTCGGAAGGGGCCAGATTTTAAAGGGCTTTAAAAGCCAAATAAAGGTTAATATATTTGGTCCCAAAGGTAATAGAGAACCACAGGAGTTTACTGAATAGAGGAAGGTGATGCAGTCCAACTTGCACTTTGGTAGCAGAGTGGAGGATGGATTGGAGTGGGAAGAGACTTCAGGTAGGAAGATCAACCAGCAGGCTATCCCAACACTCCAGGCATCAGGTGATGAGAGCTCTGTTTGGCATTCCAAGACCCTCATAAAACCCTTTTCCTACCTTTCCAGCCTTCTTACGTCCTACTCTCTAAAACATACTCTTTGATCCTGTGACAACTGGCTATGAGCAAGACACTCCATCTCTAGACTCAAGGTATTTTCTCTGGCTGTCCCCCATGCCCAGAACGCTCTTCCTCTTATGTTCTGACTATTGACCTCCCTGGCTCCCTTTACATCTCAACTAAAATTTCACCTCTTACTGGAAGCCTTCCCCAATGCCTCTTAATTCTAGTGCCTTCCCTCTATTAACTAGTTCCTAGCTTGCTTTGTATATATTTGTTTGCATATTATCTCTCCCATTAGAATATAAGCTCTTTGAGGGCTTTTGCCTCTTTTTGTATCCCGTGCTTAGCACAGTGCCTGGCACGTGGTAGGTTGGCTGATTGACTAGAGTTGTGACATTGTTAGAATAGAGAAAGGGGGTGCATATACATACAAGAGATGTTTCCAAGGTCAAACTGATAGGACTTAACAACAGATTTGATATGGGGTTGTGGGGGGGGGGGGTAACAAAGTGTGAGAAGTCCAGCTTGGGTAATAATTTAATAAATTTTATTTCCTTGTTTACAAAGAAATTTTTTTAAACTTAAAAAACAACACAAGTATGCACATATGACCCAATTATTTTTTTTTAAGTATTCCTATTAGTAGGAATTTTTTGTTTTTAGTTCTTGGGATAGTCAGAATTTAATATTACCATAACTACTGGGGCAGTTAGGATAGAGCGGTGGGCTTGGTGTCACGAAGACCTGAGTTCAAAGCCAGCCTCAGACACTCACTAGCTATGACCTTGGGCAAGTCACTTAAACCTGTTTGCCTCAGTTCCTCATCTGTAAAATGAGCTGGAGAAGGAAATGGCAAACCACTCCAGTGTCTTTGCCAAGAAAACCCCAAAAAGGGTCACAAAGAGTCAGATACAACTAAAATTACTAAACAACTTAAGAGTTCTTTTGAGTTCATGGGCCTATTATGGTTAAAACCTCGAGGTTGTTTGTTTTGTTTTTTTAAATGTTTATGTTACCATCCTGTTTAAAGTACCATAATAATTTCTAATGATTTTGAAAATTTCAGCAGTAGGATTAAGTAGATGTCAATCCCTGACCTGTGTAACACGTCTGACTGCAACACCACACTGCTGCCTGATAAGAGCGGGCTGACTAAGGATCTTTCATCATATTACTTCCTACTCTCTACAGCAGCCCCTCAGTTTGGTTTGTAGTGGCACCTGTCCATTTTATATTATCTTGGCCATACTTTACATACTGATGTTATTAATTTGTAAGATCAGGAGTCCCTCAAGGGAATAGATCCACATTTTAGAATCTTTAAAAGAAAAGAGGTATGACACAGTTCATCTAGTTTGGCAAGCAACACTGAATCTGATACTGTTCTAGGTTCTGATTTGTTTTTCCCAGTGCTAAGATCAATATAAAATTAAAAACAAAATGGCAAAAAATTAAACTGCAGTTGTGATATTTCCACTGAAATGGCAATTAAGAATACTGCAAATAGATTTAGAACCAAAAATATTTCATAAAATTTTAGTTTTCATAAAATCATGTAGTCTTAAGAGTTTAAAGGAAGCTTAGAGGTTATCTAGTCTAACCTCTTGCCTTATCCATGAATCCCTTTCCCCACATCCCCAACAGATAAGTCATCCATATTCAGCTGGATTATTTGGGTATGTGGATTCTACACTACTTGCTCAAGACTCCACGGTCACCACAACTGGTCATGGTGAGCAAGAGCTCTGATAAAATCTCTGATGCCAAATTCCCTCAAGCTTGGCCTTCCATGCCTCAGGCGGCAGGGAAGCCAAACATCTTGCCCACTTCCCTTACAGGACTAGCACAGCCTACTTGCCAATGAAGCTTGTGCCCAGCAAACAATAATGAGAGGGCAGGGGTAGAAGGGAAAGGAGAAGGTATGTTTTCCTCATACATGGAGGATGGAGCCTCTGTCCACCTCCCTGGCATGGCTGCTGAAGACAGCAGCAACCACAACTGTGCATGACAGGTGGGGCTCCTCCTAGAGGGAGAGATGAGAATAAGACCTGGACAGGCCAACAGTTGACAAATACTGCAAGTAGAAAAATGATAAGGAAATTTAATGTCTACTGGGGATCTATGGTATTGGCAACTTTCAAACGCAGACTAATCTGTAAACTGGGGAGAGGTGGAAGTGGGAGAAAAGAGGTGAGCAGGGGACAGAAGTAAGGGGAATGTGGCTAGCCCAATAAATAAGTTAAATGAAGAATATGAGATAGCCTATTAAAAGCTTGGCAGGGATAATAAGGTCAAGTAGAGCACAAGGCTGATGAATAGGAATACCAAAGAGTAAATCAGAGAAAAGATGAGATCTAGGAAAAATAAACAGTCAAGGAGTAAGGAAAGAAAGAGGAATGGAGAGGACAAGAGCTGGTGGAAGGTAGATACTATATATGAAAAGAGAAGTAGAAGAATCCCAATGGAAGAAAAAGTGACCACCCTTCCCAACTTGTCTGAAAAGAAGACTTTTCCTGACAGGAGCTGAGGCAACACATCTGCCTTGGAGCTAAGAATTCCCTCCAACTGAACCACCGTGAGTCATTCTTTCCAGTCACTCCTGTCTGTCTGATTGGCTCTCACTTACTTCCTCGTTCACCTGAGGTGGTATTTCCTGGGACCTCTCTCTTTGTGCCATGTATTCATGGCTCTTCCCTTGGCTCCTACAGGAAAACCACATCAGGTGTAGAAATGGGAAACACAGTTGGTAGCTCTGCCTGAAGTGAATTCATGACGAAGAAAAGTGAGAAGCAGACTGGCTGGGTAGGGTAGAGCCAGACTGCGGGAAGCCTCGAGCGCGAGGTCAAGGAGCTTGGACTTGATCCGAGCGACAGCAGAGCTGGTGGCTGATAGAGGTGGAAGGGAATCAGAGGCAACACTCATCTTTCAGTCTCAGATGAACTCCTACCTAGAGTGAAAAGTGTCAGTGGTTTTAATGCCTGGAGCCCCCACAAGCAGTGGGAGGGCAGCATCATACTCAGTGATGGGCTATACATTATTTAATTCCACTGAAAAAAACCACATCGGGGCAGCTAGGTGGCGCAGCGGATAGAGCACTGCCCTGAAGTCAGGAGGACCTGAGTTCAAATCCAGCCTCAGACCAAACACTTGACACTTACTAGCTGTGTGACTCTGGGCAAATCACTTAACCCCAATTGCCTAAAACAAAACAGAAAAGAAAAGAAAAAAAGAAAAATAGCACATAATCAACATTCACTCTAATCCATCTTCCATTCAGTTGTCTAAGTTGAATTTTCTCAAGCATAGGTCTAACCATGTCTGTTCCCTGCTCTCTACATCCAAATAAAATATAAGTCCTCTGGTATTTAAAACTTCTCATAGCCTGGCCCCTACTTACTGTTCCAGTCTTCCTACACTTTACTTCCCTCTATGCACCAGCGACACTGTCCTACCTGCTCTCTCTTACCCTGGGCTTTTGCAATAACTGCCCCATGCCTGGAACGCTTTACACCTCCCCTACCCACCCAATCCTGCCTCCTTATTTCCCTAGAGTCTTTCAAGACAGTTCAAATCTTGCCTTCAGGAGGCCTTTCCTGGTTCTCCTAAGCTTCCAGTGCCTTCCCTACTTCCATCTACCTTGCATGTACCTACAATGTCTCCCTCAGAATGTAAGCTCCTAGAGGACTAAGATTGTTTCTGCCTTTCTTCGTATCTGCAGGGCTTAGCACGGTGCCTGGAACATAGTAAGAACTCAATCAACACTTGTTGTGTGAGATGTCAAGCTGGCCCCAGACCATCCCAACCTTAGAATTAGGGTGAGTTACTCACTAGGAAAACTTGACCTACCTGGACATCTTGCCAAGCAAGATATATGCTTTAGGAGCATAAGGAGATTTTTAAGTTGCCTCTTGAGTATCTGTATCCCTCTCAGATTGAGACCCAATAAGGCCAAGGAAAGTCCATTTCTGGGAAAGGTTTTCAGGTCATTTTATACTTAGTATCTGACACCAGGCTCAAGACTTACTACCCACAGACCACTTGCTCTTTTGCTTGGCATCAAAAGAAGGAAAAAAATTAAATAGCAAGCAGAAATGGTAGTAAGTTTGAACAACAAGTTTATTTAAAATAAGGGAGATTAATAAGTTTTTATGTGGTCTCTCTTCGTGCCTAAGTTTTTGAGCATTTAATAAAGTGATAAATTTGGCTGAAGTTTTCCCAAAATTCATGATATTTCCAGGGTTATTCTTTGGCATAACGTCGCTGATGTTGGATTACAGATGACTTGTGACTGAAAATTTTCCCACATACACCACATTCAAAGGGTTTCTCTCCAGTATGAGTTATCTGATGTCGTTTAAGATTCCTTTTTTGTATAAAGGTTTTCCCACATTCACTGCATTCATATGGCTTCTCTTTACTATGAATTTTCTGATGTTGAGTAAGAGATGAGCGGTCAAAGAAGGCTTTCCCACACTGATCACATTCATAGGGCTTTTCCCCAGTATGAATTCTCTGATGTCGATTAAGATGTGAGCGGTCAAAGAAGGCTTTCCCACATTCCTCACATTCATAGGGTTTCTCTCCAGTATGAATTCTTTCATGTATAGTAAGGGATGAACAGTCAAAGAAAGCTTTCCCACATTCATTACATTCATAGGGTCTTTCTCCTGTGTGAGTAATCTGATGTCTTCGAAAGCTACTTATATGTCTGAAGGTTTTCCCACATACATTACATTCAGGGCCTCTCTCTTTACTGGAATTTTTGGAGGCATTGATTGAAAGTTTCTTGAAACTTCTCTCTTGGGAAAGTGATTTTTCCAATGTTTTCCCTTCAGAGTTTTCTCTTTTCTTCTCCAATCTAACCTCAGGTACAGTAACTTCACTTGTGGATCTTTCCGTTAATATCTCTGGTGATTTTATTTCTTCTGAAATGTTCTGTTTTGGAACTGACTTACAGGTGTTGGGCTTTTTCTCCCAGCCTGAAACTAAGAGAAAATAATGTAAATTAATATGGTAATAATAAGTATAATAAATAAGATAAATCAAAATATTTTCTGTGCTGTTTAAAAAGAAAATGATCTGGTAGAATATGGATATTGATACTAAAAATGCCTACTGAATCATCCACATTATTGGGCAAATATCAACAGTACTGAAATTAAAGAACTGAAGTAGTGTAAAGAAGAAAGAAGCAGGGAGAAAGGAAAGTAATCAGCAAGGTAAGCAGAAAATATGATTGAGCTTATTCAGGAATAGGGTTAACGTTACTCTCAGCATCCTTAAAAGTAGGGGATACTAATGAGTGGGAAAAACAAGGAATACATAAGGTTTAGGATGGGATTTGGATAGCTACCCTTTCAGGGAGTAATGAAGGATGATCTCTAGATAATGCGTAGAGAGTTAAAGAGTATACAGCTAAAAAAATGAGAAGGGAATCAGAAGCAACACGATTAAAGAAAAACAGATTTCCCATGCCCACCAATGTAAGATGGAAAAAATGCATCCCTGATTGGGTCCATGGCAACAACAATCTCAGCAGGCCCTAGGGTCACTGAGAACATTTCCTCACTAAACACGTTAACTATAATATCCATTAAGTCACCAGCAGTCTTTCTCTTACTCACCCAAAGAGGTATTTCTTGGGACCTCTCTCCCTTCAGTTCCTTGCACATCAAGCATCCAAGGCTCTTGTCCTTGCTCCAACTGAAAGATCACATCAGGTTTGGAAATAGGAAGTCCTGTTTACAGAGAAGGGAATGAGACTTAGCAGTTTGTCTTGAAGACACAGAATTGTCACAGAAGTCATTCCCGGCCCTTTGTCTGCAAAGAGAAGGGAAATATATTTATATAATGTGAAAATTACTATATCATCTAGTACAGTATCATTTTACATATGAAGAAACAGATGCTTAAGCAAAGTCATTTATGTTCTCAGGGTCACCGGGCTAATAAGTGAAAGAGCTGGCTGGGATGAATCCACTTTCTTCTGACTCCTTCCTCTTTCTACTCTAACATACTACCATCCTACTGGGTTAGGACAGGACAGCAAGCCAGGAAATGAACAGGTTTCTGAAGGAGGCTCACAGCTTATTTCCAGAGCCTCTGAGAACAGAGGACAGGAAAGGAAGAACTTGGGGCAAGGGGATGGGGTAACAAATGAAACCACTTATTTTCAACTCTATTCATAGTGGAACTTTCAAAAAGGATTAGAAATCTCTGACCTGAATCACAAGGCAAAATTCAGATGAGCAACTGAAAAGCTGCACAGCTCTTAGCAATTTCCTCTGATATATCTGCACCCCTACAGCTGGCAAGGTGGTGGCCCCTCCCTATGATTCTGAACCTTAGGGTGAAGTTATCCTTACCCAGTGAGATAAGGTTTCTATAGTTCTCCAACATCACATCTCTGTACAGGTCCCTCTGTGCAGGGTTCAGTTGCCCCCACTCTTCCTGGGTGAAGTTCACAGCCACATCCTTGAATGTAACTGATTCCTGAAACAAATACATTCTTATTCACCCATGGACTCCTCACTCCTGGGGAAAAGGAATTGATAAAAAGCACTTAAAAGAGACAGATGGGATAGATAGGAGGCAGGTCTGAAAATGTTAAAGGCTTTCAGTACTATGTACGGAATAAGGAATAAGGCAGAAAACATCTTGTCTCCAAGTTATTGTGCCTATCCTGAGCCACACTGAGGGAAGGCACTAGAGGAGGAAACATTCCTTATGGTCCATCATTCACCAAGATGGACCAGTTTCCTAGGGATGAAGAATTGGGGGTTTTTGTTCCTAGATGGGATAGAGCTGTGCAGAGAAGCTTCATGATGAGGGTAGAAAAAGGAAGCACATTCTGGAAACTGTGACTACATTTCAGGAAAGATCAATTCACCTGTGATCTGGCTGCCAGGAACACAGGAGCCATTTCTTCTTCTGTATTCCCTTCCAGGAAAAAGGTAAAGTCTGGGCTAGGGGAAGAAAAAGAGGACATAAGGAACTCTGGTCTTGTCTTCCAATTCCCAGACTCAACAGGCTAAAACTCATAACAATTTGGTGTGATTCTCCCAACTCCTTCACATCACACAGAGGTAGGTCAGAATGACCTAAATAGTTGCCCTGCCCTTTCCTTGGGTAAGAGACAAGAATCAAGGATATTACAATGTGACACCTTCATGTTCTGATGCTTGTGGAACATTACAAGGAACAGAGGTTCTCTTTCTGAGACAGGAAACATGCCCTGAATTGAGATTATCAACTGGCTATATGATTTGGAACATAGACCTCAACATCTCTGTGCCACTAACCTCTTTTAACTGAAGGAAAGTAATTGTCATTCTCTTTCCTGTTTCCTGATGTAAAGAATCAAGAGTTTGACTTCCAAAGTGGCCACATGGACACATGACATTAGAATTAGAGAGGAAACTGAGTAGCTATGTCAGTGATTATCTATGAAACCAAAGGCAAATCATTTAGTTTCTTATTTGTTATCTATAAAATGTTACTAAAAAGCAATAAGAGTGATTACAGAAACCACTTGCCAAAATTTGTTTCATTATTTTTACTAATACCTCATATCAGAGAAACATTGAATCTCAGAGTTGGAAAAGAATCTAAGAGGGCATCCAATCCAGTTTGTACTTGAACAAAAATCTCTTTTAACAGCATACCTGACAAGCAATCACACAGCTTGTGAGAACTAGTAAGGGAGAACTTGTTCTCTCTTATAGCAGCCCATTCTACTTCTGGATAGCTCTAATCATTGGGGTTTTTTCCCTCTACATCAAGACTAAATCTGCCTCTTCACAACCCCCACCCCATTGTTCCTTGGCCTCTCCAAACACAATGAGTCTAATCCTTTTCCATGTAAGAGTTTTCCATATCTCTTGTTAAGTCTTCTCTCCTTCAAGCTAAATATAAACAGTTCTTCACTACATGTAGCCTGGATTTTTTTTCTCTACATTTCTTTTTTTAAATAAGTTTTTATTAATGTCTTTTGTTTTGTATATTACTATAGTTTTCTTTAGTATCCTTCCCCTGTCACTCCTAAAGAGCTTCCCCATATAACAAATATTCTTTTAAAAAAAAAAAGAAGAAGAAAAATTAGTGTAACTGACCAATACAACAACCATGACATCAAAAGTCTGAAAATACATGAAATACTTGTGGAGCTTCCACCACTGCAAATAGGTGGGGTGGAAGTTTCTTCCGCATCTTGGCTCTAGGATCAGATATTCTGTACTTTGGAAAAATCCCTTTGGCAGTTGTGAGGAGGAGGGAGTAGAGAGAGGAAAACCCTGAGGCAGGGAGTCAAATTGGTAGGGTATTGCAACAGTCCAGGCAAGAGGTAATGAAGGCCTAATGAATGGAGAGAAGGGAAAAGATGAAAGTGATGTGGGGGAAGGGATAACATGATCTGGCAAATGAATGGAGATGGTGGGTGAGCATTCAAAGTTAACATCAAGGTTGCAAACCTCACTAGAAGGATGCCTGATGTCCTTTAGAGAAACAGGGGAAGATCTGAAGAGAGATGGGTTAGGGACAAAACATAATGAGTTCAATTTTAGACATACTGATTTTGAGATGCTTATAGGATACCCAGTTGGAAATGTCTCACAGGCAAATGGAAATGTGCAATTGAAATTCAGGAGAGACTAGGACTAGATATATAGATTTGGGAGTCATATATATATACATATATATATATATACACACACACACACACATACATACACACACACATACACACATGTATATATATATATATATATGTATATATATATATATATATATATACACACACACATATAAGTTATCATTAAACTCATAGAGGTTTACAAGGTCACTTGGTGAGAGTGTGAAGAAAATTTTAAAAGGCCCAAGATAGCCTTGGGGAATACCCAGCTAAGGAGCACAATATGGATGATGAACCAGCAAAGGCAACTGAGGAAGCCAGACAGGTAGAAGGAAAATTAACAAAGAACAGTGTCACAAAAGAACACAGAGGAGAAAACAGTGCCAAATATACTGTAAAGGTTAAGAAGGATGAAAACTAAGAACAGATCCTTAGTGTGAACAATTAAGAGATCACTGGCAATCTTAGAAAGAGTTATTCCCATTGAAGTCAGAAGACAAATTGCAAAGGGTTAAGTGAGTGAAAGCACAGGAAGTAAAAGTAAGAGAAGCTTGATTGTAAAGAGATATAAGACAATAATAGTTTGGGAGATAGTAAGGTCTAGTGAGATTGGGGGGGGGGACAGGGGATCAAGGTATGTTTTCAGGCAACAGTGAAAGAGTTAATAAATAGGAATAGACTAAAGATTAGAGAGAGAAATGGGATGATTGCAAGGCCCATCTGCCAGAGAGGACAGAAGAGGTCAGAATCAAGGATACATACATAGAGTTTGGAGGAAAAAATTATTTCAGTTTGAGACATGTTAAGCTTGAGATGTCTCTGGTATACCTACACGGAAATTTCCAATAGGCAGATGGAGATGTGTAACTGGAATTAAGATGTTGGTCTTATTAAATAGGGTCATCCCTTCATGACAGATTGAAACAAAGGAGAAGAGAATGTGGGATGATGTGAAGGTATTTTGAGATGTAGAGAAGCAGAGAAGAGGAAATAAATGATGAACCACTTCTATTTTTTTTTTTTTTAAGTACAACATGAGGAGAAATCCTCATTGAGAGGATGAGGGAGAGAGGATGGTACATTTTCATTTATTCCCATATGAATCACCAAAAGTGGATAGTGGTCATCAGGCTTGACAATTCTTACAAAGTGCTCTGTCATCTCCCACATACATGTTCCTGGAAGACAACAAATCTTTCCGGTACTTATGTTAAATTGATAAATAGTTGCTTTGGTAATTCTCAGCAGAGTATCGCCTACCACCACTTTACCTTCTTCTTCTCACTGTTACTGGATGACTTCCCAATTGAAAGCACCTATGGATCTATATCATCATTCCTGGGAGCAGATGCTGCTTCTTTCAGATATGGCCCAACTCCTCCCTCTTCAGGGATAGCTTCATGCCTGTTACATAGCTCCAAATACTTAGTGGTAATCTTCTTCGTGTTCCTTCTTCCTTTTTTTTTTTTTTTTAATTTTCTGTGTTAGATTTCTCTACCCTTCAAATTCTACACACAAGTGAAATTTTCCTGTTTTTTTTTCACATTTTTTTCCCATTTCTTCACTGAGTATTTCTTCTACTCTTTTAAGAAACCTTTCATTCAACCTGACAACCTGCACATTAGAAACAAGTTCCTCCAGCCCTTTCACATTAAAGAAAGAAAGAAAGAAAAGGATTCACATGCACAAAAAATATTTATAGCAACTCATTTCATAGTAGCCCAAAACCAGAAACTAAGGCGGTACCCATCTATTGGGAAATGACTACACAAGTTGTGATATATGAGGTGATATGGTATTGTGCCATAAAAATGACAAAATGAATGGTTCCAGAGGAAACTAGGAAGACCTCCATGAACTGATGCAGAGTGAAGTGAGAACTCAGAGAACAATTTCAACAATGACAGCCTTTTCACTTTGTCTTCTAGAAAGAAAACTTGGATTTTGTAGTTATATAGGTGTTACGGGGTACTGGCAGAACATCAACATAACACTATCTGAAGATTACATCAAAATTTTCCTTGTCTTCCATACTTAGGTGAAGCAAGTTCCAGGGTCTCCTATCTTTCCTTTATGGTTAACTAAGTATTGAAAATTGCTTATTTGTGAGTTAGACTAGAATTGCTAATACAATGGGATCCACCCACTCATAATGTCACATTGCTGCTCTCCAGAACCTTTCCCTCCAGAACCTTTCCTCTACTTTCTTGAAAGTCAGGCACTCTGGCCTCACTTAGTAGTTAAGGCATAATTTATTTAGAAGAAAGAAGTACACAACACACATGAACACAAGATGCAAAGTCACAAACGGACATGAAAAAAATTCAATTGTTTAATGAGAACTATCTTGTCTCCAGAACCTTCTCTCTACTTCCTTGAACAAAGTGTTCTTCTAAGGGTCCTAATGAAGTAAGTGATGGGAAAGCATGTCAAATACTAAAAGGGCCAGAAGATATCTTATAATTGTTTAGTCTAATTCTCAAAACCAATGAACTAAGTTGGAAATCACACAAACTTTTAGAGTTACATCCTCTATGAGTGCAAGGAAATAAATAGCTAGATGGTGCTTTTAATAGTAATGACCAAAGGAGATGGCTCTCATCTTTCCTTTTGATTCTGTGTTGTTGCAGCTAAAGAAACTGAAAGGATAGGATAAAATAGAACAAGATTTCTTAACATTTCCCATGTTATGGCTCCCTTTGGCAGTCAGTCTGTTAAAGACTATGGACCTCTTACATTTTTAAACGCATAAAATACATAGGGTTACAAAGAAAACAATTTATTATAAAATATAGTCAGCTAAGTGGTGTAGTACATAATGCATGGGCCTGGAGTCAGAAAGACCCAAGTTCAAATCCAGTCTCTGACACTCATTAACTAGCTTTGCGACCCCAGGCAAGTCACTTAATCTGTTTGCCTCAGTTTCTTCAACTGTAAAATGAGGACAATCACAGTACCTACCTCCCAGAGCTGTCGTAAGGATTAAATGAGATAATAATTGTAAAGCACAGTGCCTGGCTTATAATAAGCACTATATAAATGTTTAATTATTATTATTATCAAAATATTTTTTTCAAAACAGGTACATGGCCGTCAGGCTAAGAACCCCTGAAGTAGAGGATGTGTAATATTGCAATTCTATCTTGATAGCTTAAGAGGGCAAACTAACTAGGATGAGAGTGTTTTTTCCCCTCAACTCTTAAATTTTTTGATCCCTTGTACCTGTCTTCAAATATTTGGGTCAAAATTTCCACCAAAGTTTCTTGTTTAATTCCTAATCATGCCTTGTTAAATGCCAAACCTGAGTTACTCCTTTCGCTGCTTTCTCTGATCATACTTGTGAGCCGCTGAAGGATCCTGGAGCAAGTCAGGTAACCTGCTGAGTGAGTTCATTACTTATTTATGCTATCTAATCTCAACTTGTCCCTCACTCACTGCTGCACAGGAATTCTTTTACTCTTATCTGACTGATTCTCTACCACACTCTACACTGGCTATTCCAAATTTCTCCTAGGACCTCACCTCCTACTTTACTGACAAAAGAGGTCTGCACTGTTCTTCTTCTCCCATCTCTATACCTTAAAACTCCTCTTCATCATTCCCCCATTCTTATCTTTCTTCGCTTCAGTCTCTACAGAAAAGGTGAGGCTTCTCCTTGCCAAAGCTAACCCCTCCACTTGTGTTCTTGGTACTCACCCCCTCTTGTGTCCTCTGAGAACTTGTACCCCCTTATCATTATCTCTTTCATCTTCAATCTTTCCTTGTTCTATGCCTGGGTCTCCCTGGCATCCTTAAACAACCTTCACTTGACCTTGCTATTCTCTCAAACTATAATTCTGTATCTTTTTTCCCCTTCACAACCAAACTTCTAGGAATGGTTTCCTCCATTACCTCACAACCACTAACTTCTCAATCTCTTGCAATCTTGCTTTCAGTCCCACCTATTGACTGTAACTGCCCTCTCCAAGGTTACCAATGATCTCTTACTCTAATTGCTAAATCCAATGGCCTTTTTTCATTCCTCATCCTATTTGATCTCTGTGCAGTTTTCGTTGTTTCATTACCCCTTTCTAGACACTCTCCTTCTATGATACAATTCACTCTTGGTTCTCCTACTACTTGACTGACTACCACTTCTCAGTTTCCTTTGCTGAATCATCTTCCTCATCCTAGAGTTCTATCAAGGACTTGGTCCTGAGCCCTCTTTTCTCTTTATGCAGTTTCAGTGATCTCAACAAGTTTCATGGATTAAATTATCATCTCTTTGTAGATAACATATCTATGTATTTATCTCCTGGCCTCAGAAGCACTCAACCAGTTCCATGGATTAGCTTATCCTCTCTTTGTAGATAACCTATCTATGTAGATAACCTATCTATCTATGTATTTATCTCCTGGCCTAAGCTTCCAAACCCACACCTCTAATTGTTTAGAAGACTTATTCACTTGGTTGTCCCATAGACATTTCAAAATCAACAAGTCCAAAATGGAACTCACGTCTTTCCCCAAACCAATCCACCCTCCAAATTTGCCCATTTCTATTTTTAAGTATATTTTGTTTTTTAATCAGCAAAAATCCCTCCCACCTCAACTCTGTCCTCCCACCCCAACTGAAAAGAAAAACAAGCCCCATTACAAACATGCATAGCCAAGCAAAACAAATTTCTGCATTGACCATGTACAAAAAATATGTCTCATTCCGGACTGAGTCCTTCAACTCTCTATCATGAGAGAGGTAGAAGTTTCATCATTAGTCCTCTGGAATTGTGGTTAATTGTTGTGCTTGTTAGAGTTCCTAATTCTCTCAAAGTTGTTTGTCTTTACTATTCTCCCTTTTCCCTTTTCTCTCCTAACTCCCTATTGAGTGAAATGTATTTCTGTACCCAATTCTGTGTGTATGTTCTTCCCTCTTTTGTCCAGTTCAAGTGAATGAGGTTCAAGTGTCACCTGCTCCCCACTCCTTGTTTGTACAGATGTCTACTTGAGCACTCTGATTATATGAGATTAATTTTCCCTTCATTTCTTTTCCCTTCCCCCAAGCATATTCCTTTTCCTCTTTCTTTTCATTCCTTTCTTAAAACCATCAAGACATAACAGAACCACTCCACTTAGACTAACTGAACTCCTTTTATAACTCCTTATGATGACAGGGTTCAGAGAAAACATATTTACCATTTTCTCATATTGGAATGTACACAATTTATCCTTGTTTAGTCTTTTAACACTATTTAATTCCTGGGTTTTTTTTATGGCATATAATATTCAAAGTTCTCCCCTCCTTTATAATGTGGCTGCTAAATCATGTGTGGTCCCAACTATGGCTCCTCAATACCTCAATTCCTTCTTTCTGGATTATTACAGAATTTTTTTTTTTCCTTTGACCCGAAAGCTCTTGGTTTTGATAGTTTCTTTTGTGAGGTGACTAGTAGATTTTTTTTTTTTTTGCTATTTCCATTTTGTCCTCTGGTTGCAAGAGATGGAGGCAGTTTTCTTTTAAGATTACTTGAAGTATGATGTCTGTGCTTTTTTTTTTTTTCCAGTCATGGCACTCATACATAGTCCAATGATTCTTAAATTTTTTCAGCTTTTTGACTTTAATTTTTTTTCTTGTCTCATTAGATTCTATTTAGTCCATTGGAATTTTGAGAGTTTGTTGCTTGGCCAAGGTTTTGTATCTCTTGTTAATTCCCTTTCTACTTTTTTTCTTCTACCGCTCTCATTTCTTTTCCAATATTTTCCTCCAGTGCTCTCATTTCATTGATAAAAACATTTTAAAACTCTTTTTTAATGTCTAGCTTCATCTCTTCCTAAAATGAATTTGTACCTAAGCTTTTTTGGGTTTGAGGCTTTGCTTATAGATATATTGGAGTCATTTTCTTCTGGTTTTGTGTCTTAAACACCCCTGTTACCATAATAGCTTTTCAAAATGAGATTTTGTTTATTTGTTTGCTTATTCTTCCAGCCTATTTTCTGACTTGACGTTAGGGCCACGCTTTTGCTCTTCTGTAGGGGTGGTCTGGGTGGTCTGGATAGTCTTGGAGTATCGAATTTTGTGCTGTCCCAGAATTCCAGGGGCAGCTCAGGCTAAGGATCTGCAATCTTTCAGGTGCTCCCAAAGTCAGACCAATGTCAGACTCAGGGCAAAGTCTGATCACTGCGCTGCTGTTCTGAGCTCCGCAAGTTCCTGACTTGAGTTTGGGTCTAAGTAATAAGAGTCTGCAGCTTGATGCAGCCACTGTTAACCAGCTAGGAAGCTCTGGTTCTAAACGGCAGATCTGTAGGCTTCCCTTTGGTTTGGGATTGCTACCCTTGTTACTCCTCTACAGGCTTCAGACTGGGCTATAAGCTGTAAACAAGACCGTGATCTGCTCCTGGGGTTGGAGTCATACTGCTGCCGTCTACTTCTGAGCTTTCTCCTTTCAAGGATCTTTAGCAGCTTCTTACTTTGAACTGTCACCCTTGGGCACAGGTCCTCTTCTGAGATTTGCCCTGGATCTCAAATTTGCCCTCAACACCTCTCTCTTCTTTCCCTTTATCACTCACACAGTCTCTGTCCTACTTCAGGTTCTTATTACCTCTTGTCTAGACTACTGCAATAGCCTCCTAATTAGTGCCTCCAGTGCCCAATCTATCACCTATGTAGATATCAACTAAATTGATATTCCTAAAACACAGGTTTCACTACTACTGTTGGAGTCAACAGTAAGGCTCCAGTATGGACTCAATCTAGTGATATATTGAATTTATAAATATTAGTTGGGCTGAGAGTTTAGAGATTAGAGGCAAGAAGGTAATCTAGATCAGGGGTTCTTTACTTGGTGTCCATAGAAACTGTGTGGCGGAGGATAGATTTCAGGGGGTCCACAAACTTGAAGGTGAGAAAAATTATACCTTTATTTTCACTAACTTCTAAATAAAATTTAGAATTTCCTTCAATTAGTTAAAAACATTATTCTGGGAAGTCCAACAGCTTCACCCAACTCCCAAAGGGGTCCATCACACAAAAAAGTTAAGAACTCCTGATCTAGACACATTCAAAGTGATGAGTGACTAGGACTAGTGGGAATAAATGAAAAGGATAAGGATGGGTACAGGGAATTCCCTGAGTGAGGAAAGGCCCTCCACCAATGCAGGTTAGCACTTTCTCTTCAATTTATAATCTTTGAGAGTTATCTAGAGCACAGAGAGGTTAGGACGGTTTGCCCAGCATCACACAGGCAGAATGTGTTAGAGAATCCTGATCTTCCCGCTTCCATAACCCCCATTTTCTATGTATTATACCGACCTGGTTCTAGCAGTAAGGAAAATAGACCAAAGTTAAGGGTACCTTCTAAAGAATCAAAAAGAATTTTAAAAAAACCACACAAAAAAAACCTGGCAACACACTGGATGGAGAAGTCTCTCTCTCTCTCTACTCCAGTCCATCCTCCGCTTAGCTGTCAAAGTGATCTTCCTAAATCAGATGCTATCATGTCACACTCCCGCACACACACTCTCTCAAGAAACTCTAGCGGCTCCCTATGACCTCCAGGATCAAATACAAAATACTCTGGCATTCAAAGCCCCTTCCCACCCTTCCAGTCGTTTCACACCCCAACAGGTACTCTTGGATCCTGCTACACCGGCGTCCCGGCTCTTCCTCAAACAAGGAGCTCCATCTCCCGACTCCGGGCATTTTCCCAGGCTGTCTCCCAGGCCTGAAATGTCCTCCCACCTCCCCTACAACCTCCTGGCTTCCATCAAGTCCCAATTAAAATCCCATCTTCTACTGGAAGCCTTCCCTAACCCCTCTTAATTCTAGTGCCTTCCCTCCGTTAATTATTTCCAATTTGCCTAATTAGCTTCCGACTGGAAGAATTCCAAATCAGCTCGTTTGTACACAGAGGTTTGCTTTTTGCCTCCCCCTTTAGACTGTAAACTCCCCGAGGGCAGGGACGTGTCTTTGCATCCCCAACTCTAAGCACAGAGAAGGCGCTTAATCAATGTTTATTGACTAACTATTGAGAAGATGAGGCATGGGGGCGGTCAAGCCTCGAAGCCTGGAGGGTCGCGGACCCCTGCCCTCGGACCCCGGCCCCCGCAGGACCGGGGACCGTCCAGGTCTCGGTGCTCTCCCGCAGGGACACTTCGAGGGGCTCTCCCTGCCCCCTTCCACGCCCCAGAGCAGTCAAACCCCACTGCCCTCGGGCCCCTCGTGACACAATCCCTCGGACACGCCGCGAACACAGAACGGACTTTACCTCCAGAACGAAGCTAGTTCAGAGATCGACAGAGGACTGACTGCACCTGCCGCGCCGCTTCCGCTTCGGGAGGCTTCAGCCGAACCGAATTCTGGGAAAGTGGTCTCTGAGGGATTCTGGGAAATGTAGTCCCAGCTAGACCACCTCCTGGCAGAGGTGAGATGCGGAGACTCAAGAGTTTACAACGGAACCGTTACGTGGGTTTGTTTTATTTTATGTATTTGTTATAAGGATAGGGTTTTATTTGAAGGAGGCACAAAGTTGTGGGAAGGGGTGTGTGTGTGTGTGTGTGTGTGTGTGTGTGTGTGTGTGTGTG
>NW_020949997.1:6152343-6154402 GCF_900497805.2 Vombatus ursinus
GTGTGTGTGTGTGTGTGTGTGTGTGTGTGTGTGTGTGTGTGTGTGTTGGGGATTGAGGCGGGGAGGAGTGTATTCTGTCGAAATACTGCATTCCAAAAGAATCTTGGAATATGACGTTCCAAAAGGCAAAAGGAGCAAACAGGTTTGGAGAGGGTAGTGATACTGATGTGCAAAAGGAAAAGAAGAGCCGATGAAGCACTTTAAAAATTCGTAGACAAGCGTCTTATTTTAGCTGTCAATTCAATGGTTCTTCTGCTTTCAATTTTGTTAACCATTTCTTTGATTTTTAGGGTTGTTATTTTGGTGTTTAGCTAGGGGCTTTTGTTTTGTTACTTTCCCAGGGTTTTTTGTTTGTTTTTTTGTTTTGTTTTGTTTTTGGTGGTATACCCAATTCGTTGATCTGTTCTTTCTTGTGTTGATGAAAGTGTTTAAGGGTATAAACTTTCCCTTGAGAACTGCTTTCACTGTAATCCAAAGTTCTTGTACATTATATATTAATAGGTGGATTTTTCTGCAAGTATCAATTAAACAAACTATTAAAGGTACACCATGTGCAGAGAATCTAAATATAGGAAGATACAAAGTTTAGGTAAGATAGGGTTCCTCATGGAACTCACAGTCTAGTAAAGGGGTTTCCAACCTTTTTTTGGAGGGGGGTCACCTTCACTTTCAATAAAGTAAATTCTGTAAGTATGTTCAGTACATTAATTTTAAAGTAAATCCAGTAAATTTCAGTAGATTCTAGAATTTACCACACAAATGCACATACAGTTTTTTAAAGTGATTAATAATTTTCAAAAGGATAATATAGTTATTTACCAACTATTCTTTGTGCAACCTTCTCATATTCTCTGGCGGTACATATATCCCATGATGGAAACCCCAGTCTAGAGGGAGGATAACATATATACACAGGTAACTATAAAACAAAATATTATATGTTAAATTCATTAGAGAGGTACAAAATAAGCTGCTGACTCTTTCTACCACATCAATTAGTCCCCCTATTCAGAAGTGACATGCTAGGAAAGTCTAGAGGAAATTACATGAACCACCAAACGAAGCTTGAATTTCCTTTTCTTCCAGAAAGCAACCATTTAGGTAACTGATCAGGCATATCTGAATTAGTTCATTTATCTCTTCCCCTATTTTATAACTGATAATCTTCCACCTATCTGTACTTAAGTTTTGGTTGATAATCTCTGAGCTTCAGGAAAAGAGGATAGGGAATACATACACAAGAAGCTGCCTATTTTTAAGACCATGAAACATACAATTTTCAGCTTATAACAGGAAACAGAAATAGATGTATCATAAAATATGTAACATGTAATATGGCAGCTAGGTAACACAGTGGATAGAGTGCTGAGCCTGGAGTCAGGAAGACCCAAGTCCAAATCTGGCCTCAGACACTTAATAGCTGTGTGACCCTGGGCAAGTCACTTACCCTAGTTTGTCTCAGTTTCCTCATCTGTAAAATGAGCTGAAGAAGAAAATAGCAAATCACTCCAGTATCTTTGCCAAGAAAACCCCAAATGGGGTCACAAAGAGTTGGACACAACTAAAAAATGACTAAATGACAACAATATAAGGACTGGGGCAGAACAGTTTTGTGGAAGTTTTTACAGTTACTTTATGAATTTATGACATGTTCATGGCACAGTACATGGAGACTACTCGCTCAGAGTTTGGTAAGTGACCAAATCAGTGTAAGCTTATTTCAGAAGACTGATGGAGAGTGTACCTCCCACCTCCAGGTAGACTAGAAGGTAAAGGTGGTAGATTAGAAGTTCAGAGTGCAGCATACAGTTTTAGCCATTGTCAAGGTTCCATTGGGGTGGAGGGAGTCAGTGAGAAGTGGCAAGAAAAGAGCATCTACAGAATATTTTTTTTAAAAAAAACAAATTTGGGGGCAGCTAGGTGGCACAGTGGATAAAGCACTGGCCCTGGAGTCAGGAGGACCTGAGTTTGAATCCGACCTCAGACATATAACACTTAATAGCTGTGTGACTCTGGGCAAGTCACTTAATCCCAATTGCTTCGCCAAAAAAAAAAAAAA
>NW_020949997.1:6154412-6267596 GCF_900497805.2 Vombatus ursinus
AAAAAATCCTTGTATCATATTTCTCTGATAAGGGTTTGGTATCCAAGATAAATAGTTAATAAATATACGCGATTAATAGTCATTCTTCAATAGATAATGGTCAAAGGACATGAAGCAGCAGTTCTCAAAAGAAGAATTGCAAAGTATTCACAACCACATGAAAGAATGCTCCAGATCACTAATAATATGAGAAATGCATATCAAAATAACTGTTTCATCTCACATCCTACAAATTGGCAAAGATGACAAAAATGTCAATACTCAATAGTGAAGGAGTTATGGAATGATAGGAACACTATAATATATTGTTGGTGGAGCCATGAAATGGTACAACCATTTTAGAAAGCCATTTGGAATTATGCAAATAAAGTGACAAATATATCCATATATATTGAACCAGAGACTCCATTACTGGGGCTTATACCTCAAGGAAGGCCATCAATAAGGAAAAAGTCCCCATATACTCCAAAATATTTATAGCAGCATTTTTTTGTGATAGAAAAGAATTGGAAACAAAGTAGATGCCCATGGGGAATGACTAAAGAAACTGTGATATATGAATGTAATGGATTATTAATGTACTGTAAGGAATTATGTATGTGATAAATCTAGAGAAGCTGGAAAGATCCACATGACCTAATGCAGTTAAGTAAGCAGAGCCAAGAAAACAATATACACAATAACTACAGCAATGTAAATGAAAAGAATAACCACACACCAAAAAAATCAAAAGTGAATATAACAAAATTATAAAGATTAAGCATAATTGGAATGAAGAGGTATGAGAAAATACTCCCACCTCCAGCCCCCTTCATGGAAGTCAGAACTCCAGAGGTGTTACACATTGAACATGTTTTCAGATTTTTTCGAAGTATTCATCAGTTGAGCTGATTTGTTCCTCTTTAATAAAAATATTGTTTGTTATATGGGAGGACAATGGGGAGGATATTAGAGATAATGATAATGATGTAGAAAATAGAAGACATCAAAAACTTATTTAAACATTAAATAAAATTTGACAAAGAATTTTCTGATCTATTTTGTTTTGTTTTCTGCTATTCCCCTAAGGAAATCTCCCTAATGACAAGAGATGATGATAATTATAGTCTGCATTATGTTGTATTTTATGGTTTACAAAGTGTTTTCTTTGTAATCTTGTGAAATAGGTAGTGCAAAAAGATGAACAAATTTCAAAAATATTTGTCCAATTTTTTAAAAAAACTACTTTGCAAATGGAAAAAATAAACACTTGCTCATTAATCACTTGATTAGGCAATAGAAATCATTGTAATTTTATTCTAGAGCCTTAGACATTTCAAAATATGAGTGGACAAAGAACTCATTCACTCTGGGAATATATTCATTTGGTTTTAATCCACCTGAACAAGAACTTAAGTACTTAAGTAGACTTAATCCGTGATGGTGTGTTGAAACAAGTATTTGAACCTGAAAATTTTATTATGTTTTAGACATGAGTGAAAATAGTTCTCTGGGTTAGCAAACAAAGCAATACAGATTTCACCATAGTTCATCACTGGGTTTTCTGCTGAGGCTGTTATAAAGATAGAGTCACAATCTCAATTGATAGTAAAAAAGAAATTACTAGTAACACTATCCTCAATAACATCACATTTAAGAAACTTTGTGCCAAAAAACAAGCCCATTCATTACATGAATAATATTATTTTTGTTATAAACATGAATATTATAAAGGATTTTGTCAATCACATTATGTGAAAGTTTAGTATTTTTGTCATAACACTTTAGTAAATGTTTGAATTCTATTTGAATTCAAAAATTCTGTTTGAATTAAGTGTGAGCTAAGAAAATTATTTATATGGGTTGTTTTATAAAAAGCACATGTAAGGAATGAAGTTTTTTTTAATTTAAGAAAATGGGAGCTAGTTACTAAAGTTCAGAAACAATTGTTTTGGGGGATAAGAGGACTCTAGAGTTATTTTTCAGTATTTGTGTACTGTTCAAGTTAAACCTTAAGAAGAACTGGGTTGAGGGGGAGGAATATGGGTGTTTCTTTTCTTGAGACATTATCAGAGCTACATTTTACAATGTATATACACAGACTTTTGGTTCAGGAAGTTTGGTGGGAAAAGACAAAAGATAACTGAATAGCAACCATAAATAGTAACAAGTTTTAAGATGAATTTTATTTAAAATTAGAGGAATCAGCCTGAAGTTTTTATGTAGCCTCTGTCCCACTTTGACTTTTAAGCATTTAATAAAGTGACAAGTCTGACTAAAGTTTTTTCTATAATTCATTACATTCCCAATTTCTGTTCTTTGGCATAACGTCGCTGATGTTGGATGACTGATGACTTTCGACTGAAAACTTTCCCACATACACTACATTCATAAGGCTTCTCTCCAGTATGAGTTCTCTGATGCCGACTAAGGTGACTTCTCTGGCTGAAGGCTTTCCCACATTCACTACACTCAAAAGGCTTCTCTTTACTATGAATTCTCTTATGTTGAGTAAGAGATGAGAGGCCAAAAAAGGCTTTCCCACATTCATGACATTCATAAGGTTTCTCTCCAGTATGTATTAACTTATGTCTAGTGAGTAGAATTTTCTGGCTGAAGACTTTCCCACACTCATTACATTCATAGGGACTTTCTGTAGAATGAATCCTCTGATGTCGAGTAAAAGATGATCGATCAAAGAAGGCTTTCTCACATTCATCACATTCGTAGGGCTTCTCTCCAGTATGAATTCTCTCATGTATGGTAAAGGATGAACGGTCAAAGAAGGCTTTCCCACAGTCATGACATTCATAGGGACATTGTCCTGTGTGAGCCATCTGATGTCTCCTTAGGCTACTGCTGTGTCTGAAGGCTTTCCCACACTCATTACATTCATAGGGCTTCTCTCCAGTATGAGTTCTCTGATGCCTGGTAAGTGACGAGCGATCAAAAAAGGTTTTCCCACATTTATCACATTCAGGCCCTCTGTCTTTATTGGGATTTTTAAGAGAGTTCATTGATATTTGCTTGAAACCTCTTTCACGGCAAAGAGATTTTCCCCATGGTTCCCCTTTAGCATTTTGTCTCTTTTTTTCCAACCTGTTTTTAGGTAGAAGATCTTCTCCTCTGAGTCTTTCTATTAAAATTCCTGGTGATTCTAATTCAGAAATATTCTGCTTCAGAAGGGATCCTTGCACTTCAATTCTACTCTCCAAGTCTGAAAAAAGACAACACAAATTTACTCTCCTTGCTAGAAAAAAAAGGAAAACATTTTTATGGAAAGAGGATAATGAAATCAAAAGTAATTCCTACTAAGATACTGATGGTACTGGACAAGTTTTTTAAAAAGCCTGGTAAACTATGGAAAGGTTAGCGAGTAGAAGAGGAGTTGTGAACAGGTAGAACTTGGTGGAGGGAAGGTAATTAGCAAAGTAAGCAGAAAATATGAGAGCCTAACCAGGAACAGAGGCAGCTAGGTGGTACAGTGTTTAGAGTGCTAGGCCTGGAATCAGGAAGACTCACCTTCCCGAGTTCAAATCTGGCCTCAGATGCTTACTAGCTGTGTGACCCCGAGAAAGTCACTTAACCCTATTTGCCTCAGTGTCCTCATCTGTAAAATGAGCTGGAAAAGAAAATAGCAAACTACTCCAGCATCTTTGCCAAGAAAATCCCAAATGGGGTCATGAAGAGTCAGATACAACTAAAACAAGTAAACAACAACAAAAAACCAGGAATGTGGTAACATATAACTCCCTCATGCTTAAAAAGAGGCCAATGATGAGTAAGGACTAGGATAGGATCTGGAAGTTAAATGGTGGTCTCTGGAGAGGATAAACAGAGACAAAGAACTGGAGGCTGGCAAAATGAGAGCAAAGGCCCCACCAACACTGACACAGGAGGAGGAGAGATTTTATATCTGGGTCCATTGCAATGGACCTTTGGGCCTTGGGGCCATGAATATGGCCCCTCATTAACCCTCTGGGTTCTTCCTTCCAGTGCGTCCTCTCTGTCTGGCTTCCATATCAATCATATACTCACCTTGATAGATATTTCTTGGGACCTCTTTCTCTTCAGTTCTCTGCAGATCAAATGCCCAAGGCTCCTTCCCTTGTCCCACTTGGAAGATCATATCACATGTAGAAATGGGAAGCCCTGTTTATACAAAAAAAGGAGGAAACACAGCAGTTTGTCCTGGAGACAGACTGTCCCAGAAGTCAGTCTCAGATCCTTTTTTTTTTTTTTTGCTTAGGTAGGGATGTGAAATATAGACTCATATAATATGAGCATTGGAAGGATCTATATCCATCTAGTCCAAGCCCTTCATGTTCCAGGTGAGGATATTGATATCATTACATGTGAGGATATTAAGAAGTGCCTGACTTCATAGAGATCAAATCATTAATACGCAGTAGAGCTGGGATGAGCCCCGTTCTCCTGACTTTAGCATACTATGGTCCTTCCTCACTGAGAAAGGACAAGACAGAAAAATTCAAAGGGAGTTAGAGAAATTTCTGATGGTGGCTTAGGCAGGTGTTTCCAGGGCCCTTGGGAACAAAAGACAGGGAAGGTTATAGCCTTAGATGGTTGCCAATTTTCAGTTCTATGAATGGGAGCATTTACATCTTCCAAAGGGAAGTAAGTACCTGGTCTCTGAGTCCAAAAAAGGTTATAAATCTCTGGCCTGTGAGCAATTCAAAGGCTCCATAGCTATTAACTAACAATTCTCTCTGATATACCTGTACCTCAAGATTTGTTGAAATGGGGGTCTCTACCTCCTCTATCTTGCTGCCTTCTAGACCTTGCCTGGCCCCCTTCCTGCCTGGTGTTTTTTTTTAACTTTGCAGGCACATTGAGTCTGTACTTTCCTTAGTGCATATGGCCATCCTCATCACATTCTCTTTCTATAATGTGCCCTTCCTCTCCCATCTCTGAGATCCAGTTTTAGAGTAGGAAGTTTTCTTTGTCTTTATCAGTCCAGGTTTCCTCATAGGCTACAAAACAGATCCATACTGTTGTCACCTCCCTCCTGTTTAAGTCCCCATGCCTCTGACCTCAGAAAAATCCTATTTTTCTTCCCTAAACTATCGATTTTTGCTATATAGCCTGCAATAGAGATTCTGATGGGCTGTTCTAAGTTTTGTGTGTCTGAGATGCTATAGGAAGCTCTTGTTTGCAGACACATTGTTCAAAAATTCTACATATGCTCTTTATTCCTTTTCTATCCTTTCTTATCTATCCTATCCCATCACCATATGCCCTGCCCCCTCCACACTCTACTTCTAAATCTGTAGGCTTTCTCTGTACTAGAAATGTTCTTTCTGTTTCTGTTCTAGAGGCACAGAGATGTTCTGAGGTCCTCATCTTCTCCAGCACTCCATCTTTTATCTGGTCCAAGAGAGGCTCCAAGAGAGCCTCATTATCACTTTATAGTTAGGTAGCAGGCACTGGGGATTCAAAACATTTCCTACAGACACCGTTACGGTCCTCCACTCAAATCCTTCTTAGAGGCTTCAACATCATGGCATCAACACGGTGTTACACTAGGTTCTCAGAAGGCATCCCCACACACTCTCCCGAGCTACAAAAGCTTTAAATACAGAGCTATGGCTGGCCTGGATGTCTGTGAAGCTTAGCTGAGTTAAGGGAGCCCCATTGCCAATTTATTTGCTGGGTGGTACATTTTTTGGCCACGGAGAGTCATAAAGACCAAGTTGTAGAGGGATAGGTATCTGCCCTGGTTGAAGAGAGAACTCATGTGAACAGGAGCACAAATCCTTGGAGTAATGATATAAATCTTAATTATACTTCTTACATAAGTGCAACATAGATAACTTCAGTTCACCTGTCTGTATTTACTTAGCTTTTTTCAAGGTTCCACTCAGGCATCACCTCCTATAGGAAGCCTTTTCTGAAGTCTCCCCAGTTCCGAGTACTCTCTCTTGGCTTCTGTTTTATTATCTGTGTATGTGCATGGCCCAAGTATAATTTAAGCTCCATTGCACTGCTATTTATTTCCAACTTTACTGTTCCCAGTGTCTATCCAGTACAGTGCCTTCTTACATATTAGGCACTTAATGAATATTTGTTAAATTAATTCCATTTAGCAAAGAGCTGCATTTTCTTACTACAGGGCAGATTCTGAATCACAGGATGAAGCCGTCCTTACCCAGGGAGATGAGATTTCTGTAGTTCTCCAGCATCACATCTCTGTACAGGTCCCTCTGAGCAGGGTTCAGTTGCCTCCATTCCTCTTGGGTGAAGTTCACAGTTACGTCCTTGAATGTCACCAATTCCTGTAATAAGCACAATCTTGCTCACCCATGGATGCCTCATTCCAGGGAGAAGAGAAGTAATTAAAGGCATTTAAGATAGGTAGAATAGATAGGCAAGGAAGTGGTTTGTATGATGTTAATGGTTCTAATGTGGATTAGGAAGAAGGTTGGGACCAGTGATCTGAAACAGAAAGTACTTTGTCCCCAAGACACTGTGTCTAACACTAGGCTTCAGTGAGGCTGAGCATCAGATAGAGTACTCCTTATAGTGTATCATTTACTAAGGTTCTGAATGCACATTCTTGGGGATGAAGAACTGGGGTTCTGAACCCTGGAATGGACACAACTGGACAGAGAATTTCCATGACAAGGGAAAGAAAAAATACATATGCTCTGGACACTGTGATTTTCATTTCAGGGAAGAGAGAAGAAAGACCAATAATTCACCTGAGACTCAGGAGTCATTTTCTTCTTTATCTTCTTCTGTGTTCCCTCTTGGAGAAAGGTCAAGTCCTGAAGATACAGGGCTGGTGGTTGAAACAGAGGCCTTGTCTTTTAGTTCCCAGATTCAAGAGGCTTAGAAATCACTAAATCACAGGCTGGTGTAATTTTTTCCATTTTTCCAGACCCTACAAAGAGGGAAGCCAGAAAAGAGCACAGACAGAACTACTCCGCCCTCTCCAGGGGTCAGAGTAAACTAGTAGCACATGGCAGGGGATGGATAGAGCAACCAGGCTTGAAGTCACAGCTTTGTCATCAACAAGCTGTGCAATCTGGAACATGTAACTCAAGCTTTCTGTGCCTCAGTCACCTTCTTTTTCATTGAGGGAAACTGTTTCCTATCCTTTTCCTTATCCCACTGGCTATATAAAGAATCATTACTCACATCTCCTGTGGGGCCAGATGACATTGTAGCATTAGGACTAGGGAGGAGGCTCAGGAAAGGAGAAAGAGCATAAAATGAAGGACTAGAACCTTTGGGCTATTATTCTGGTCTTGCCGTGCACTAGTGATTTGACTTTGGGTGAATTATGTAACCTCTCAATTACTATCCATGAAATAAGAATAATCAATCAATCAATATTTATTAAGTACCTACTACATGCCAGGCACTGTACCAAGTGCTGGGGATACAAAGAAGGGCAAAAGACAGTCCCTGCCCTCAAGGAGCTTACAAT
This sequence comes from Vombatus ursinus, assembly GCF_900497805.2. Lineage (NCBI taxonomy): Eukaryota > Metazoa > Chordata > Mammalia > Diprotodontia > Vombatidae > Vombatus > Vombatus ursinus. Next base: position 6,161,842 of record NW_020949997.1, read on the forward strand.
CTAATGGGGGAAACAACAAGCAAACAAATATATAAAAAGCAAGCCATATACAGGATAAATAGTCAATGATTAACAAAGGGAAGGCATTAGCATTAAAAGGAGTTGGGAAAGACTTCCTGTAAAAGATGGGATTTTCACTGGAACTTAAAGGAAGCTGGAGAAGCCAGTTGGCAGAGTTGGGGAAGGAAGGGATTCCAGGCATAGAGGACAGCAAGAGAAAAAACCCAGGGCTGAGAGATGGAGTGTCTCCATTTTATATTCATACAATGCTAAATAAAGTAATGAGAGTGATTCCACAAAATACCTGTGAAAATCAATTTCATTACTTCTTAGTAACAACTCATTTCATAGCATCTAGGAGCTGAAAAGAAACTCAGAGGGCATCTGGTCCAACCTGTACATGAAACAATTTCTCTTTAACATAGTGGACAAGTCATCAACCAGTCTTTGTTTCATGACCTCTAGTGAGGGAGGAAACTACTATCTACTCAGGCAGTTCATTCCACTTTTGGATAGCTCTAAATGTTAGTGTTTTCTTTCTTTTAGCCTAAATCTGCCTCTCTTTATCTGCTGTTGCTTGGAAAGTTCTTAGCACAATACCAGGCACATAGTAGGCACTTCATAAATATTTGTTCTCTTCCTCCTTCCCTTTTCCTTATAGGGCTAAACAGAATAAGTCTAATACCTTTCCACAGAACAACCCTCCACATCCCTTCTAAGACTTCTCTTCTCAATTAATCAATCAAGATGCATTTATTAAGCACTATATGCCAGGGGAGGAACTATTGTTCCTGTACTATTGGGAAGGAACAATATATACATGAAATAGAATATACAGTATTATGCAAGGTAATTTGGGTACTTGTTGTCTCCATTTCCTCAGCTACTAACTCATTTCCCAATCCCTTGAAATCTGACTTCTGACCCTACCACTCAACTGAAACGGCTCTCTCTAAGGTTATTAACAATCTCTTAACTGCTCAATCCATTGGCCTTTTCCCAGTCCTCACCCTTCTTGAGTTCTCAGCTATTTTTGACATCTTTCACCACTCCCTCTTCCTAGACTTTGTCCTTGGCTACTCTGATACTGCTCTCTCTAGGTTTTCCTTTTCCCTTTCTGACCACGATTTCTCAGTCTCCTTTGCTATATTATCATCTATGGGCTTCTATGTGCTACATGCATGGGTATACCTCAGATCTATCTTGACCCCTCTTCTCTCTTCTCTCTATATTCTTTTTTGGTAATCTCAGTAGTTCCCATGGATTCATTATCATCTCTACACAGATGACTATCAAATTTGTATACCCAGATTTAATCTCTCTTCTGAGTTCCAGAGCTTCATCACCAAGTATATCCTGGATGTCTCAATTTGGATATCTCATAGATATTCCAAACTCACCACGTCTAAAATGGAACTCATTATATTCCCCTGTGAAACACACCCATCATATAGCTTTCTCCATTTCTATCGATGGCACTGAAATCTTTCTAGTCAACCAGATCTTCAATTCTTCACTCACTATCTAATCAACCTCTATATCCAACCAGTTCCCAAGTCTTGTCAATTCTGCCTCCACCACACCTCTTTTATCTGCTTCCTTCTCCACTCATACAACTAATCACTCTAATTAAATCTCTAATCATCTCTCAATTGGAATATGACAACAGCTTCCTAATCACTGTCCCTGCCTTCACTCTCTTGCTTCTTGAATCTATTCTCCAAATAGCCACCAAGCTGATAGTCTTAAAATGCAGATCTGACCATCTTAATTCCTACTCAAAAATCCTGAATGGTTCTCTTTTGCATTTAGTGTAAAATACTAAATCCTCAGTGTGGTATTTAAAGGGAGCTCTCCACAATCTGGCTCCCACCCACCCTTCCAATCTTATTTCATATTAGTCTTCTTCATATATTCTCCATTCCAGGCAAATGGACCCATGCAGGTTTCTTACACACAACATTTCGTCTACCATTTCCATGTCTTTACACAAATGGTTCCCCCATATGTAGAATGTACTTTCTCCTCACCTCCACTTTGTAAAATCACTAGCTTCCTTCAAAAGTATAGCTCAGGTGCTATACTTTCCTGAACCTTCCCCACCTCCAGCATTTATTAGCATTCTTTCTTTAAATTCTTTCTATTACTTTGTGTTTATTTTTTTACAAATTGTATTTCCAGTAGAATGTAAGCTCCTTGAGGGCAGGAACTGTTTTGTTTTTGTCCTTCTATCCCCAGCGCTAGTAGAGTGCTTTGCACATAGTAAGCAATTAATGTTTGAAGAACTAAATTGACAGTGTAAGAGAAACGAGCTGAAGGTAGAAAGAGTCATGTCTGGGATGCAAGAGAATCCGCAGAAGTCATATTCAGAGAGGTAGGAAGAGAATCTGACCAGTATTCATACTATGCATCTTGCTTCTAAAGAAAAGACAGACTTTGGTAAATAAAGAGAAGATACCGTGAAGGCAATTTATAGCATTCTGAACTTGTGAAGAAGGCCAAAAGCTGAATCTTGGGGGAAGAAATTTCTGGAGATATTGAGGGAAAACAGAAAAAAAAAAAAGTCAACTCAAGCTAGATGAGAAAAAAATATGAGGAAAAAGGACTCAAGAAAGAAGAAAGGATTTCAAGAACTTTCAAGAAGAAAATAGTAATTAGGCAAAGTTAAAAAAAAAGTTAAGGAAAACAAATGAGTGAGAGGGTCTAATATTTGTTTAGAGAAAAGTAAGTTAGGTGTGGCTGTCAAAATGTTAAGGGGTAATAAAAAGTAATAAAGGCAGTCAATCTGTAATGGATATAAAGATATTTAAAAAGATGGCAAGAAGTAGATCAATTAATGGTAAAAATGGGGAAATTTTGCAATGACTTGAATTGAATATGATGTCTGTTTTTAGCCACAGCCAAGTGACTGCTTATGCTCCAAGTACAGGCTGGTCTCCCCTCTTAAAAGAAAAGGTAAAAAAAAGCTTGAAGAACACCTGTCCATACTCCAAGGAACAAGAAAGCATTCATTTAAAAAAAAAAAAAAAAAAAGCAAAAACCAACCCAAAGAAGGAAAATTCATATGAACTGACGTACAGCAAAACAAACAGAATTAAGAGAATGTACATGACTGCAATGTAAAGGAAAAGATTGTTAAAAGAAAATCAAATTCTAAGTAATTGAAAGATGGAGCCATGACAGTTGTGTACAAGGTGTTTGAAGGGTTTTCATTGTGGAAGAGGGATTACACTTATTCTATTTGACCCTACAGGGCAGAATTAGAAACAGGGGGGAAAAGCTGAAATAGAGCAAATTTAGGTTTAATTATTAATAATTATTATTAAGGCTTTTGAAAAGTAGAATGAGCTGCTGGAAGAGGTAGTAGGTTTCCCCTCTTTTGGGGTCTTTAAGCAGAGATTGGAAGGTCACTTGCTGGGTGTGATATAATGGGGATTATTTTGGGGGTGTGGGTTGGACTTCATGGGCACTGAAGTTCCTTATAACCCTGAAATTCTGTGATTCTTTCATTTGGAACACAGCACCATGGAAGTCAAGGAAACAAAGTTTCACACATCATTCCATCTTTTCTCATTTCCTCCAGACACTCCCCCATTTTTATCATTCCCTTTAGAATCTCTTGGGCTGATCAGACAGGTAGGAAGAGAACCTGGAGCAAGCCAATATCGTGAAAGCCCAGGATGAAGAGAGTGCCCAGGAGGAGGGAGCTTATGTAGATGTCAAATGCTACAGAGAAATCAAGGAGTCTGAGAACTGAGGAAAGGCCATTATATTTGGCAACTATGGTCTCTTAGTCTTCTTCATTGGCAGTCTTGGAACAGTTTCAGTTGAGTGGTGAAGTAGGAAGCCAGGTTATAATGTGGAGGAGGGGTACGAGAAGGAGGAAAGATTTGTAGAGGGCTTCTTATAAGAACTTGACTGTGAAGAGGACTAAAGAAAAAGGACACTATTTTAGGGAATGATTGGGTCAAGTGAAATTTTCATTATTGTTTTTAAAAAGATTAGAGAGATCAAGAAAGGAGTCAGTAGGTAGGAAGAGATGGAAGATTCTAGAGGGAATGATCAAAGGCAGGGAGTGGCTGGAGGAAATGAGAAGAGAATGGCACGTGAGTTTGGCATTTAAACACCTTTACAAAAACCCATTCTTCCAGGCTTATTTTACTTTACTCTCTTTTAATTCACTCTATATTCCAGTTAAACTGGCCTGATGGAATTCAGAATTCCTTCTCCCATCTCGGTACTTCTACAAAAATTGGCCCCCATGCCTGGAATGCACTTCTTCTTCCCCTCTGCCTCCTAAAATATCTGGTTTCCTTTAACGTTCAGCTCATGGGCCATTTCCCACAGGAAGCTTGTCATGAACCCCTAGTCCTTAGTGCCCCTTCCTCTTCAAATTATATTGCATACATTTATCTGTTTACATGCTGCATTTTCCCAGTAAAATATAAGCTACTTTTTTTGTTTTTGTTTTGTTTGTCTTATCTTGGTATCTAGGATAGTATCTTGCAGGTAGTTAATAAAAGCTTTTGTTGGATTGGATTGGAAGGACTGTGTGATAGAGAGTACTGAAAGAGTTCAAATAATGTATTAATTCCTGAGAGACATCAAGTAGAATGGGGCCTGAGCAAATACCACTGGACTTGGCAATTAGTAGGCATTTTTCATGGGGTTAGTAGTACAGTTAACATCTGCTTACATGTTGATTAGTAAATTGTTATATACTCTGTTAATGAATGACAGTAGAACCTTATTCATGATAGCTGTGTCCAGTTATGTATGTGACTATGGTAGCAATTCCATTAAGACAACACTATTAATATCTGGCACTACAAGATATGATGGATGTAGGCATGAAATAAATTTCCTGGCAATTTTAAAGATTTCATTACAACTTGTCCATATCCTTTAAAAATCTAAATGATGGGAAACTTTCATAAGTGAGTAATATTTTGATAAGAAGAGGGAAAGGGGGAGGAGCAGCATAATGAAGTTGACAGAACACTGCATCTGAAAACAGAAGAGTTGATTCCAATCCCAGGCCTGCCATTTACCATCTCTCTGACCATGAACAAGTCACTTCCCTCCTCTAGGTCTTAGTTTCTTCATCCAGAAAATGAGAGTTTTGGACTAGCTGAATTGCAAGTTTCCTTCCAACTCTAGAATCCTATGATCCTAAAGCACCGGAAACACATGGCATATGGCATGAGCAAAGGTATGGAGACAAGAAGGAGTATTGTGCACATGTAAATGGACAGCAGGAAGGTTGACTTGTTATAGCTGAGGATGCATAACAGAGCAAAGCAAAAAAAAAAAAAAATGGACTAGATAGGGCAGGTGGTTGATTATGCAAGATTTTAAGCGCTAGCTTTGAAGCCAGGAAGACCCCCTAGGTTCAAGTCATATCTTTTGACACATACTGGCTGTGCAACTCTGGGCAACTCATTTAACTTCTAGCTCTAGGCAAATCTCTACATTGGTAGAGAAAATTTCCTCACTTGGGAGTTTCCTTTACAAACGAAATCACAGGTCCTGTGCCTCTCCTTATCTTTGAATTAAATAATTGCTCACATTCCTAATACAATTATGATTATAAAGTTTTAAATATATTATCTAATGACCCTGTCCTGTGATCTGTTGTAGAATATAAACTCACACTCACCCCATGATGAGAAATAGAATGTAAATTCTTTGAAGGGTGTAGGGTATTTTTTTTTTTGGTATTTGTAGCCATGCCATCCATAACATGGCAATTTGCATGTACCACTTACAAAAACAACAACAACAACAAAAAATGGATCTAGGGGTATATGAAAGGACCCATTTTGCTGGGAACCAACTGACTTGCCCTTGCTCACTCAGTGACTAGTAAGAAACAGAACTGTAGCTCAAATCCAGGTCTATCTTATTGCAAATCTAGTGCTCTTTCTACCACACCCATACTGTCAGGACATTGACAGTTTGAACATTCTAAAATGAGCAGTAATGGGACTCTTTTTTTAAAAAAATCGATAATTTTTTTTTTGTTATTCTGAACTTGACAAACACCAACAAAAATGAGCACTACTACCATATGCAAAGAAGAACAGAAAAAAGTTGCATATGAATTCTCGAATCTCTATTACATACAGTTGGCTTTTAATATATATATACATATAATATATATGTATGTATAATAAATTTAACATCTTAGTTTCAAAGCAGTGTCTTCCTTCACCCACTGTAGACTCTCGAACTAGGTAATGACTGATTGAATTGAAGAGAGACGAAAATGAACCAAGCGTGGCAGATACTGGAGTCTGTAAGACCTGCCAGACGGAGGTGAAAGTGATGGAGGAAGAGAAAATGGCCAAGTAGAGCACATCTTCTGGTCTAAAGGATGGAAAAGACAAGAGCTAGCCACACTCGGACAGAGGGGATGAAGCACGGGGAGGGGTCGCTGGTGCCAGCCTGGCCGCTGGGGGCGGGGGCAGGGGTGGTGCCAGGCTCAATCCACACCCGCACACCTGCGCACACAAGCCAGGGAGGAATTGGGAGAGGGTTCCGAAGGTCTCATTTAAGGCTCAGCGGGACGGAAGGGGATTCTCCAGCGGCTCCTCGAGCCCCCGCCCCTGGCACGGGACCCGCACGCCAGCACAACCCCCGCTGGCTTCTAATGACACAATCATTCACGCACACACACGCACACGAGTGGGGGCACAGAGCAGCCTTTACCTCCGGACCAAGGCTGGTCCACAGTCCTACCCTCCCGCGCCACCAGGGTACGCCTGCGCGTGTAACCCCCAAGGTGAGCCCCCAATTTCTTCAGACCACTGTTTCCTGCTCCCGGACTCCATTTCCCATAGGCCTCAGTGGCGCCCTGCGCCCCAGAAAGGCCTGGAGGTGGAATCTGGGAAGTTGAGTGCGAGCGTCTGCTGGGCTCAGTGCATTCTGGGTAATGTAGTCCTGCATTCCGGGTCTGAGCAGTTCCCCTGCCTGGGAGTTCTACCTCTTCTTTTCTCCTACTCCTTCACATCCACAGAAGACCCAAAGGCTTGGTGCAAGCAATAGCACCTGTTTGGTTTAAATTATCTTAGTTTGACTGCATATTGATATGTTACTCTCGCTCGAGGTACTCCTCCCAAATCTAAGCATATCAGTGAAGTGTTGGGCACTGGTTATTTAAAAATTAAAAAACAAAAAAACAAAAACTACGTAACACTCAGCGAAAGCCTTGGAGAAAGTTACAGCACAGAGATTTTAAAGTTGGGGGCATTCAACATCAAATGAAGGAAACTTCAGACGAGAGGAGAGCCGGGAAGGGTTATTTGTGGAGCACCCCCCACTCTGCACTACTCCCCCAAATTGGCGTTGGCACTTTTAGGTCGGGTTCCCAAAGGGGTGACTATTCTCAAGCTCAATGGGACTGCACTTCTCACACTAGAAGAACTCAGGAGATAGTTCCTAGCAAAGTCATTTATTGAAATGATTCTCCCCCGTGTCTCCACACCTCCTCCACAGCCTACTTACCTTACCATCACTAGACCACATATATTTCGCTCTCCTTTCCTGTTCTGGAACCATTTGCTGTTGTTGTTGAGTCATTTCAGTTGGGGCTGACTTTTTGTGACACCATATGGAGTTTTCTGGGCAAAAATATTCGAGTGATTTGCCATTTCCTTCTCCAGCTCATTTTACGGATAAGGAAACTAAGGCAAAGAGTTAAGTGGCTTGCCCAGGATTATGTAGCTAGTATATGCCTGAGGCCAGATTTGAACTTTGGAAGATGAGTCTTCCTTACTCCAGGCCAGACACCTTATCCACTACTCTGCTGCTGCTCCTGAATGGAGAGTCAATCTACTCAGCCACTTTTCTGGACCAAAAGGCTAGCACTCTACCATGTGTGTGCTTTTTTCCCCATTAGAATATAAATTCTTTGAGAGCAGAGACTGTCTTTGCTTTTGCATTTCTATACCCAGTGCTTCACAAAAGGTAAAAATGGTAATAAAGGCTCTAGAGGAAGAAAGCCCTTAGAATGTGGTAAGCTTTACCCTATAAATGGATTCCTTGAAAACTAGAATAGACCAAATAGACATCAATGGCTCCATGTGACAGCAAGAAATAATAGGAAAAAAATAAAAGATTTGAAAAAAAAATAGAAGAAAATGTAAACTATCTGATATAAAAAACTGACCTGGAAAATAAGTCAAGGAAGAATTTAAAGATTATTGGATTTCCTGAAAACCATGATTAAAAAAAAAAAAACTATATTTCCAAAAATTATAAATAAAACTGTCCTGCTTATAAACACTATCATTTTGGGGTAATGAGTTTATCAAACACTATTTCTGGATTTTAAAAATTCTGTTATATTGATCTGATTTTTCCCCCCTAGCATCAGGTTTTTAAAAAAAATGTTACTTATATTTTGAAATCTGGTTAGGTGAGCCTCCTTTCACTGATTTTCTTCCTAGTTCTTGATATTCTCACCTGGTTTTCCATTTGAATTTTGTAATGACTCTGGTGTTATATTAAATCTATATGAAGGACTTCTGGGTCATGTGAGCCACAAGATGGAGGAAGGACTAGATATTTTCTCTGACCCCCATACTTCTTAAATGTCTCCAAAATAGAAATTATGCAGCAAAGATAAAACAACTTCAGCTGTTTCTGTGATCTACAACACCCAGAATCCAAAAGAAGGTTAAAAACAGTATCTCAAACCCATGAATACTCACTGACCCTGAACTCACTCAGCATCCTTCTCTCATCTTCCACACTACTTGTAGTGAGACTGTAGGACCTGAAACAGGCTACAGAAGTTTGCTCCAGTTGTGACAGCAACTTTAACCACAGCCCTTCAAGAGCAAAAACCTACCAGGTGCTATAGGCAAAAACAACCCTATAGCACCAGGACTGCTAATCTCTGAATTGGCATTGTTAGGGAAAACAGTGCTACAAAGCTCTGACCTGCCTATCCTGGGCCAGAAAACTGAGGAAGAGAGGGAACAGAACAGGATACCATGTTAGGGGTGAGAAATCTGTGTAGCACTCCTTAAGCTTGAGGGAAAGAGAATAGCATGCAACTGAAACCAGTTCTGACCACCCAAAAGTCATTTGGGGTAGAGATCTAGGCTGGTGAACCATGAAAAATTGCCCAGTGTGAGAGGAAGTTGAAGCTTTGTGATCCATTTCCCAAGGAAACCAACATCAGAAGGGACAGGGAGCAAAAAAAGACAAATTCCTAAAGATCTCAGAAAAAAGAAAACTCAAAGACTTTGAATACAAGCAGATAAATCCACAGGGAAAACTAACAACAGAAAGAAATACGGCCTTCACATCTAGTAAAGGAGTTCAGATAAATTCTGCAAACCAAAGGAATACGATCCAATGCTTGATGAGACAGAGGACCCCATGGAATGTGAAAAGAACATAGAACCATAACATGCTGTTCTTGAGTGGTTCATAAGAGCAATGAGAATTATAGGGCAGAATTTGTGACCTGCACAGCAAAAAATAATGGGCAGAATAGAAAAATGAGAATCTTTGTTAGCAAGTCTCACCAAAGAAACAAAAGAGAGAACAATAGATTGGGAATGTAAATGTACAGAAGTGAAGTACTACATAGAAGAGAAGCAAAAAAAAAAAAAAATTAAAAGAAAATATGCTTACAGGCAAGCAAAACAAATTGATCTCAAAGACAGGATGTGTAGAGACAACCTAAGGATCATAGGTCTCCTAGACAAACATGATAGGCCAAAAATCCTTAATGCCATAATGAAGGAAATAATACAAGAGAACTACCCCAAAATTCTGAACAAAGAAAATGAAATGTCCATTGAAATAACTCATATATCATCCCCAGGGGGAAGAAAAAATCCCAAGGCCACAAACTCCAAGGCACATAACGGTTAAATTTAATAATTCAATTAAGAAACTAGATTCCACATGTGATCAGGAGAAAGACCTTTAAATACAAAGGATAGGAAATTCAAATAATGCAACACTATCCAGCACCCACCAGAAAATGTTGGAGGGAATGGAATGATGTGTTCTGAAAAGTAATGGAGCTCAGGATGTAGCCCATGGTGACATAACCTGCAAATCTGAGCTTAACCATACATGAAAAAAAAAAGATGGACATTCAATAATAATAAAGAGGCTTTTGAAACATTTTTAGAAAGAAAACCAGAAGTGAAGTAATTATTTGCTTTTCAAATACCCCAAACAACAGAAATGCAAGAGGAGTGAATAAATACAGCCACCAAGAATAACAGAGTGACAGCACAGACTCCAGACGGGGGTGAAGGCAGAAGTCTAATGGATGTAACAATGAAGAGACACACAGGGCTATTATGGACAAAACCTGATGACACCCTGCCTACAAGTGAATCAATGCTTTTTTGGGGGACTCATTACAACATGAGAGGTTACATAAAATGGGGGGAGGGAAGCAGGGCACAGAGAGAAATGTATGATGTGCCAGGGTTAAATCAAGGGCTAGCAAAGAGGGGAAATGACCCTTGTGGTTTCAGCAAAAGAAGAGCCTATAGGGGACTAGGTAAGGAGGAAGGGGGAAGGATTGAAAAGGAGTAGAAAGGAAGGAGGTCTTGCTTAAGTGGTGGGAGGGGGAATGACTTGTATTCTTATAAAATTAACTCAGTTGTTTATATATTTGAGAAATGAGGCCTTTATCAGAAACACTTGCTATAAAATTTTTTCAGTTATGATTACTGTATATTTCCTTCCATCCTATTTTCGCTATTTATCCTGCTTTCTCTTTCCTTTCATCCTGTTCCCCCTCAAGAGTGTTTTGCTTTTGACCACTGCCTCCACCAAACTGCCCTCCATTTTATCAGCAACCTCCTCTTCTATTATTCCTTTCCCCTTTACCTCCTACTTCCCTGTAGGATAAGATAAATTTCTATACCCAACTGAGTGTATATGCTACTCTCTCTTTGAGCCAATTCTGATGAGAGTAAGGTTCAAACATTGTTTGCCACCCCTCCAAATCTTCCCCTCCTCTGTTCAAGCTCTGTTCTCTCTTTTATGTGAGATAATTTACTCCATTCTACCTCTCCCTTCCCCCTTCTCTCAGTGCATCCCTCTTTTTTACCCCTTAATTTTATTTTTTAGATATCATCTCATCATATTCAACTCACATCCATGCCTTTCATCTATGTATACTCCTTCTGTGGGCCAGAAAATTTCAATCTGTAATAAAAGTCACTGAGAAAAACTCCAAGCATAACTAATCAATTTATTAGGGAGTCTAGAGGCCCCTATTAACTGGGTCCAATATCTTCCTCATGATCAGGAATCCTTCCCTTTGGGTGTTAGTTACTTTTATACATTTGGAAGGGCACTAAAAATAGAATGAGGTATTATAATTCACTGATTGGTCAATTCCAGAGGATGATTTTGTGACTGAGTGCCTTGAATGTAGGATTCACTTCCCTTGATCTTTAAGTTTGACCCTTATTTTAAATATTTTAAGGAAATATTCCCATGTGATTCTCTTAAATATGAGGGTTGGATTCTTTTCTATATCATACTTTTTAGGGAGTCTGATGATATTGATGTTCTTTCACCATGCTTTTCCCTCAAGATTGATCTCCTTTCTCCAATATTAAATCCAACATCAAGAAGGAGGCTGGAAGAATCAGCAAACCAAAAAAAAAAAAAAAAAATCCCTCCATAAAAAGCTATTATAGTGAAAAGGATGGTTTAGACACAAACTCAGAAGAGAATGACTCCAAAATATTTACAAGCAAAACCTCCAAGGAAAACACTATTTGGACACAGATTCAACCAGAATTCCTTGGAAAAGATGAAGCAAAAGTTTAAGGGGGGAAAAAGAGTTTAAAATGTTTTTTACAAATGAATGAGAGTGCTTGAGAAAAAAATGGAAAAGAAATGAGGGCTATAGAAGAAAGAATTGGAAAAGAAATTAACAGCATGGCACAAGAGGTACAAAACCTTCCCAAGTAACAACCTCTCTGAAAATTAGATTGGACCAAATAGAAGCTAATGACTCCAGGAGGAAACAAGAAATATTTTTTAAAAAATTAAAAGACTAGGGGCAGCTAGGTGGCACAGTGGATAGAGCACCTGCCTGGATTCAGGAGGACCTGAGTTTAAATCTGGCCTCAGACACATAACACTTACTAGAAAAAATTAAAAGACTGAAAAAATAGAAGAAAATATACGGTATCCCATAGCAAAAACAATTGACCTGGGAAATAGACCAAAGAGAAATAACTTAAGAATCACTGGACTACCTGAACACCATGACCAAAACACAAGCCCAGATATTCTCTTCTCTCTAGGTTTTTGGGACATCACTTTCTCCTGGTTTTTCTCCTATAGGATGCTCCTTTTTAGTCTTCTTTGCTGGATTCTTTTCCAGATCACACCCTCTAACCATAGATGTGTCTCAGGGCTCTGTCCTGGGCCCTCTTTTTTTCTCCCTCTACACCTACTTTACTTGGTGATCTCATCAGCTCCCATGGATTTAATTACCATCTCTTTGCTGATGATTCTCAAAAATAAAATCCTGTTACAAACACATATAGTCAATGAAAACAAATTTCTGCACTGGCCATGGGAGAAAAAATTCTCATTCTGCATTCTGAGTTCTGTACCTCCATTAGGAGGTGGTAGCATGTTTCATTATGGGCACCTTCCATCTGGGGAGGGAATCTCCTACTTCCTGCTGCTGCCTCATAGCCAGCCTCCTCAGGTGAGAAGACCTCAGACCACCAGTAAGCTTTCTTTCTAACTTTGGAGGGAGAGGTGTATTTTTGCAGGCTGAAAAAAAAATTAACTATAAATAAAGATTGATCTCCTTTGTTTACAAAACTTTAAAAACTTTCTTAGTTGATTTCCTAGGCTTTTCCCCATATTTCCTTAACTGTTTCTGCAATTTTATGCTCCAGCATCACAATTCTATTTCCAAATGAAGCCATTGTTTTGTTTAGGTTCTCTAGAAGTATTTTCAAAGTACTGAAAATACCTGTAGGCTCTTCAGTCTTTTTTATTTCATCTTATGATGTTTTTGCTGATTTAATTTTCTTTTGACTTCTTCAATGTGTTTATTATCCACATTGATGTGTATTATGTTCATTTTAGCTTTGTTTCTGGGGATGTTGTTAGTGTTCTATTATGTTTTCCTTTTGGCATTTGTTTTCAGTTTCTATGAATCTATAATACTTATTCAAAGTATTAGAAATGTTGTTTGCTTATTTTGAGGTTTTATTATAAGGGTTCAGATAATCTTAATTTCCTGTGGGGGGAGCAGTGGACTATGTTTTTGAGAATTTTTTTGTTAACTTTTTAGCTTGTGTGTATGGCTAGGTTTATAACATAGTATGCAAAGACTACTTGCAACAAAAGGAGAGAAATTTAATATTCAGAAAAAGTAAGCTGTTTGAAACACAGATTGATTTAATACCATTGGGACTAAGCTTACATCTTTGTATCTCATGCCATCTTGACTCTTGAGAATTTAACAAAGTGAAAAATCTGAATGAAATTCTTTTCTCTGAATTTATCACATTTTCAGGACTGCTCTTTAACATAACATCTTTGATGTTGAGTGACGGATGACTTACCACTAAAAACTTTCCCCCCATATTTCATACAGTTCCTTTCCAGTATGAGTTTTGAGATGTTTATTAGGTGACTTCTCTGTCTGAAGGCTTTCCTACATTCAATACATTCATAAGGTTTTCTTCGACCATGAATTCTCTGATGTCAGAAGAGGGAAAGGAAGCAAAAGAATGCATTCCCATATTTATTATATTAATAAAGCTTCTCTTCAGCATGTATTAGCTGATGTCTAGTAAGGATACCTTCCAAACTGAAGGTTTTCCCACATTCATTACATTCATAGGGACTCTCTCTAATATAGGCCTGCTGAACATATGGCCCACAGGCTACTTGTAGCCTACCAAAGGATTTTAGGAGGCCCGCATAAAATGTAGAGGATGTAAAAGAAAGTAAAGATGTAACAAGTGCTTCGTCCATGCCCTGCTTAACCTACCTTCTAGTAGTCACTATTGTGCCCATCATGTAACGTGATGGGTGGGTTGCCACTGCACACTCTCCCTGTTTGTCACGTTATCCATGGCAACCAACCATCATCAATCTGTCTTTAATCTGAGAAGAATAATAGCATGATAGATAAAAATCTTAAATAATAAGTATAATTACTTGAAATTTCCCTTTTTAAAATATGGTTTATTTGCAAAATAGTTTAATCATTAATTATACCTTTACTTGGAAAGTGACCCATTAAAAACCTATCTGCAGCCCAAAGAAGTTTAGTCTATTTTGATTTTGGCCCCTAATTACTGCCAAGTTGTGCAGGCCTGCTCTAGTATGATGATGTTGAGTAGATGAGTTTTTAAAAAAATTTTCAAATTCATCACATTTGTAGAGTTTTTCACCAGTATGATTTTCTTGCACATACAGTAAGCAATAAATGATTGAAAAGGGCTTTTCCACATTCATTACATTTATGGTATCTCTTCTTTATGGGTTTTTTGCCAGAGATGACAGATACCAATACTTGCATGACACCTCATTCATGGAAAAGGGATTTTTCCCATGTCCTCCTACCTTGAGAAGTTTCTCTATGCTTCTGCAATCTGTGCTCTGGAACAGTAAAAGGTCCTGTCTCTGAGTCTTTCTTTTAATGAATCTAGTGATTCTATGTATTTAGAAATGTTCTGCTTTGGAATTGATTCCTGGGTCTCAGGCCTACTATGCCAGTCTTAAACTAAAAGAAAACACAAATTTAATCTATTCTCCATGGAACAAGAAAAGAATATATTGTAATTAGATGATGAAGCATAAAATAAGGCCTATGAGGCATCCATTGTATGGGCAACCATCAAAAAGACTATATTGTAATCTAGAAAGAAGCTAAGAAAGGTGAGAGGAGAGTTGAGACAGGTTGAGAGATGGGGGGAGAGTACTGATAACACTAGACAAGGTGATCAGAGAATAGAGAAAGCCTATTTAAGACCATGATAAGAAAGATAAGAGAAGCAGATCAAGTGAAGGGGATGGTGATAAATTGGTTAGTTGGTTGTTGTCCTTTGTTCTCAAAGAGGACCAAAATGACATCATTATGCTCGAGTCAAGTTATGGACTGTGGCTGAACCGACCAATATGAGCTCATAATGTTCTAGTATAGGTCAGGCACAAATAGCCCATGTGAACATTTGAAGTGAATTCTCTAAATTTGCATACCTGGTGTTTCTTTTGAGCAACTTCAATTCTGCTTTGCTGATAGAGCATAGCACCTTCTCGAACATGGGCATGCCACACTGAGCGGTCCTGTGCCAGTGTCTCCTATGTTACACAATTTCAGTTCTTAAAAGAGACCTTGAGATAAATAGGAATACTAAGGAAGGAAGAAGAAACAGAATGGGATCTGGACAAACAAACTGTAAGGACAGGGTAAAGAGAGGGCAAAAGGTGGTATGCCATCAATAGGGGCTAGCAATGTCAGAGAGATGAGATACTCCTGAGGCTCCTTAAGGATACTGGAGAACTATTATGGAAGTATTTTTCAAGACTGCACATGTATAGCCTATGTTGAATTGCTTGCTTTCTCAACAAGGGGGGTGGGGGTGGGAAGGGAGGAGGGGAGAGAATTTGGAACTCAAAGTTTAAGAAACAAATGTTAGAAATTGTTTCTGCATGCAACTGGGAAATAAGATACACAGGCAAAGGGGTATAGAAATCTATCTTACCCTACAGGAAAATAGAAGGGGTAGGGGACAAAAGAAGGAGATGTTATAGAAGGGAGAACAGATTGGGTAAAGGGGTGATCAGAATGCAGGCTGTCTTGGGGTAGGGGGGAGGGGAGGGATGGGGAGAAAATTTGGAATTCAGAATCTTGTGGAAGTAAATGTTGAAAACTAATAATAAATATATAAATAAATTGGAAAAAAAAGGATACTGGAAAACCCTAGAGAGGGGCAAAATGTTAATATATCTGGCTTCCAGGTAGTAGGGGCCAGAATAATCACCATTAATATGTTCATTCCAGTTATATATAAAAATGTTGAACAGTAGAGGACCCAGAATAATCCATGAGGAATCTTCTTCCTTGATAACCCATTTTATTTGATAATCGGTTATATGAGCCCATCAACAGGTACTGTTGGTTTGGTCATTCAAACAGTGTCAAATCTACTTAACTGTACTAACATAAAGCCTACATTTATCGATCTTGCCCACAACAACAGTATGAGAAATTTTGTCAGATGCTTTGCTTCCCTCTCATTCTCCTTCTGTTGTTGCTCTAGAGACACAAAGTAAACTCAGTCTTTATGATATAAGCATTTGGTAGCGCCTATTGTGAAGCTCGCCAAAGGAATGCTTAATACAATTCCATTCTGAGCTCAACTATGTTCAGCTCTACAGAGACCTAAGTAATATTAACCACCATTCCGAAACAAGACAGGTATGCCTTTATCCTTTTCTTTATCTGTGAGCCCCCTACCAAACTCTCAGGCCTCTTCCAATCAATTTTGTATTGTTATGGGAATTTTTAACTTCCTTTTATTCCTCCTGCAGTTTTTGGTTAATATTAAATTAACCTGACCAAAACCTGTCCCATGGGATGTGAAAGTTTATTTAAGGTCTTAAATATTCCTTAGATAAGAAGACAGAGGAAGAATCTCAACTGTCCCTGACTTCTTGGACATACAAGTCCTCCTCCTCAATCGGTTTATTTGTAAATTCTCTAAATGTAGTTTAATCTGCAACCTGACTTAGTTTACCTATAGAGTTTATTTAATGAGTTTTGTTTCCTTAGAGGATTTGTGAGATTGTGACTGTTTTTGATGAAAACGAGACATATAAAATCTAAAGTATCACCTTGATCTATCAGTATTATTACCATGTCAAAAAAATAAATGAGGCAGCTAGGTAGCTCAGTGGATAGAGCACTGGGCCTAGAATCAAGAAGACCTGAGTGCAAATCTGGCCTCAGACACTTAGTTGTGTGATGCTGGACAAGTCATTTGACCTCTGTTTGCTTTAATCCACTGGAAAAAGAAATGGCAAACCACTCCAGTATCTTTGCCAAGAAAACTACATGGACAGTATTGGCATACCATGGTCCACGGGGCCATAAAGAGTCAGACATGACTAAATGACTAAACAAATTCTTAAAAAAGATAAAACTACTTTTTACTGATCATGGTTTCTTTCTAATTGCTCACAAACTATACTTTTCCCACAGAATCATTGAGGTGTAACAGATCTCAGAATGTGATCTAATCCAACTTAAACCCAAAAGCAACCCCACCACTCACACACTATAACATCTTTGACACATAGTCACGCAACCTTGGCTTGAAGACTTCCAATGGGAAGGAATCTACTACCTCTTCAGGTAGCCTGTTCTACATTTGGACAGCTCTCATCATTAGGAAGTTTTTCAGGGCATCAGCCCTAAATTTACCTCTCTACAATTTCCATCTGTTGCTTTTGGTTCTGTTCTTTGGGTCTACATAGAAAAAGTCAAATTCTTCCTTCTATATGAGAGCCTTTCAAACACTTGAAAATAGCTATTATGTTGTATATGTATAGCCAAATCAGGTTGCAGGTTGTCTTGGGGAAGGAATAGGGGAGGGAAGGGGAAAAATTTAGAACTCAAAATCTTATAAAAGTGAATGTTGAAAACTAAAAAGAAAGAAAGAAAGAATAAAGTGAAGGTAATTTTAAAAAGATAATGTTGACATTATTTGTCTATTAAAATTTTCTTCCATTTACCAACTATTAAAAAAAAGAAAATAATTATCATGCTCCCTTCCTTCCATGCCTTGAATCTTCTCTTTTTCAGACTAAACAGCCCCAATTCCTACCACACATCTTTGGGCTCAAAGTCCTTCACCAACTTGACTGCCATCTTTGGGATGCTCTCCAGCTTACTGATGTCCTTTCAAGACAGTGGCATTCAAAATTGAAAATGAAACTTCAGATATGGGCTGACCAAGGAAGTTTAGTTCAATTATCACTTCCTTATTTCTGGAAGCTATGCCTCTCTAAAGGCAAGCCTAGGTCACTTTTTTTTTTTTTGGCTGCAGTATTGCATCATAGACATAGATTCATAGATTTAGACCTTGAAAGTACCTCAGAGGCCATTCAGACTAATAACCTCCTCATATTACAAATGAGGAAACTGAGGTCCAGGGAGATTTAGTGACTTGTTCAAGGTCACAGAAATAGTAATAGGCAAGACTTAAAACCAGATTTTCTGACCATAGAGCAAATACCCTTTCCACTGTACCATATTGCTTCCATACATTTCACACAATGTTGACTCATATTGACCATCACATTGTTGATGTTTATTGAGTCTCAAGTTCACTAAATACCCCAGATATTTTTCAGATGACTTGTTATCTAACCTTTTGAACTTAAGTGCAAAACTTTATATTTTCTTTTAAAAATTTCATCTTATTAATTCATCTTATTAAATTCAGCCCATGTTCTAATTTATCAAGATCCTTTTTTGGATCCTGACTCTGCTTCCCAGTATTTAAGCCATCTTTCCTAGTGTTAAAGGAAAAATTCTGGTACAGACCTTGCTCTGCTCAATTAAAGGCAAACTCAGGAAATAAGACAAAAAGTTTAGTTTACTGGCACCAGGGCAGCCAAATCCAAGCTCCTGCCTGCTTTTATAGAGAGTAGAACAATTTACATATAAGGAGAAGACAATCCTGATTGGTAGACATTTTAAAAAGGAGATGGGATATGTGTCATCTCAGCTCCTCCCCATTGCAGCATCTTATGGAGATAAGACTAGTTTTCTGGTGATGGGAGTAGTCCTCAAGCAATGGGATTGACCTGCAGGCAATGAGATTAATTTGCTGATGACAGTAATCCTCAGGTATTTGTCTAAAGGGGACCTTTAGACCTGTCTCCTGCATTCTGGCTAAGCACAGTACCCAAAAGTTGAACAAGGTTAAAATATGGGGGTCATTTAGACTATATTTTGCCCAGAGGCCTGACTTTGCACACTAACATTAGGTAACTTGAAAATATGATAAACATGCCACACATGCTTTTATCCACTTGTCCCTTCTTACTCTGACCATTGCTGGGTGATCTCTGACCTGATGGGGCCTGTGAATCTCTATCTTCATTCCTTGGCACATAAGGTGCTTGAGATGGTCCAGGCCCCTCCCTAACACTCCTATGGATTAGCTCCACACATCCAGTGGTCATTTTCATTTTCTTCTCTCTATTTCCTTCTGACCTCCTGACATAGGTTAGAATTCTCTGCTTTTTCATATCCTTTTTCTTTTTTTTTTTTCTCCTTGAAGCATTTCTTTCATTCTTTCAGTAAATACTTCATTTCCCCAGATAACCTAAAGAAGAAAAATATGGTTCTCCAGATAATTTCATCTTCTCTAGGACAGAGACTGATTTATACCATGAATATGTAGGTGCAATCTTATATTGCTATAAGTACAAACATAGCACATTTTCTGCAAAGTTCTTCTTGACCTCCATCCACACTTGGTTAAAACAAGATCTTCAGTCCTTTGTCTTCTTTTTGATGACACTTTTGGCTAATCTTAGTGGCTAAATTCGATGGAAATTATCTCCTAATCATACCTGATAGTCGCTCTTGGGATTCAGTCACTAAGAACTCTTGTGAAGGATTAATTTGTAAATGTTTAGCATTAATTGGTAATTACCATATTCTGGCCTTAGTCAGAGACAAATAGAGACCTTTTCAACTAAGGAAAGATTATCTAATTAGATCTAATGACCAACCTTGTTTCTGTTTGTCCCCTATCTCCAGTATCATCTTCTTTCCTGGGTAAAATCAGGTAAGGGATATTCACTATAAAACTCACAAGCTAACCAAATGGATGCAATTTCTTGGGGATAAAGAATTTGTTCTCTGGTTCCTGGACATGACCCAGCCAGGAAGAGATGTTCTAAGATGGGCCATATTTTGGAAAGACAAAAAAGTCCAATTCACTTGAGACCTGGGTGTCAGAAACACGGTGGTCATTCCCTTGTTTCCAGTGCTTCCCTCTTGGAGAAATGCAGTCTTAAGGAGGCTGAGGAAAGAAAACAGGAAGATAAGGGGCAGCAGTTGTGGTGGGTGAAAGAAGAAATGACTTAGGAAATAAAGGTTTGAGCTTCTAAGCATTTCAATTTATTAAGCAATGCATGCCAATTGCCTAACAAATTGGGACCAGTAGCCTTCCTCAGTTTTGGTACTGGACCCTGAATACAGGTGGAGAGAGCTTCACAGGCATTCAGTGTTAATTGAATTATCTTTCATTACTCCTTCTCTATTAACCCTCCGTTTTGGCCAAAGGCAAGATGACTCTATGTCCTGGACAAGAAAGTTACCACTTCCATGATTTGGCTCATAATCTTCTCTCTTCCTGTATGGACTTCACCTCATTCTCTTCATATTTATAACAACCTTCCAGGTCCAGCTCAAATCCCACATAAAACTTTTCCCTAGCCACCTCACTCTGGAGTTGATTGCTCAGTCTTCTTAATTCCTTCTCAATTTACTGTCCTCATTCTTTTGGGTCTTATCATTGACTGTCATGTTGTATGTTAAATGTACGTCGGTGCACATACATATAGATGCATATGTATACGTACGGATCATGTGTGTATGCGTCTCTCTCACGTATGTATGTATCTAAGAAGAATATAAATTGGGAGCCACACGACCACCTACACAGATATGAGGCAGTAGAAATGAAAAGTTACAGACTTTTGAGAGCATCTTCTCGAGGGAAGGACCAGGACAAATGGAACTTTAAAAGAAGTTCGGTAGTGCGATGCCTAGATACCCATCATCCCCACGTCTTACGCCTGCGCAGTCCTTATCCTTAGCTTCGGTGGATCAGGGAACGCCTACATGACTCTGCCCTAATTCTATTGGTTTAGTTACCAGCGCCCGCCGACTCCATTTCCCGGAGGCCTCAGGGTGGTTTCCGTTCCCGCAGAGCCAGTAGAATTGCTCTGCCATGGGGGGGAGGGGGGGAAACAGGATTCTGGGAAATGGAGTCCGAAGGCAAGTCTGAGTTCAATTCTGAGGCTTCTGGGAATTGTAGTTCTAAGGGCTTGTCTGCGTAGGCCAGGGATAAGCTGGGATAGAGTTCCTAGGAAGAGGGCGGGGGGCTGGTGTGAATGAAAGGCGCAAGGTCAGCATGCTGACAGCCCTTTCTTTAGGGACGGGCCCAGGGAGAGCAGTGTCCTCCTCATAGTCTGTTGATGCCTCTTTCGTCCCTCAACCTGCGGGGGTGGAGCCCTTTTCTGTTACCTAGCCCTACTCCTCATTTTACAAATGGGGAAACTGAGGTGCCCAGTGAGAGGGAATTAGGCCCCAGGAAAGTCGGGAATCAATTCCAGATCTTCCAATCTTTCCTCTACAGTACCCCATCACAGAGCACCAGCCGGCCACCCTCGACTTGAATACTAAAGATACTGATCTTACGTGCTCTGTACCCTAAGCAAATTAAACTAAGTCACTTGGCAGTCCCATCAATGTCTCATTCAGGTGCTTTACCATCTCAGCTGTTTTCCTCATTATGTTCTCTGCACTTGCAATAGTCCCCTTTTTTCCATACCCCACTGTTGCTATCCTACCTGAATTTTCACACTCCATCTCAAAAGTACCTCTTCCTTAATATCTTACTGGATTCTCCCAGGTGGAAGTAATTTCTCCTTCATTAGATCTCACAGCACTTTACACTCTTCTTACACACTCATTTAATATATATTATATAATTAATAATATTAATATAATTAGTATATATATCAATATGTGAATATATTATAAATATATTTATTACATATGCACCCCCCAGCAGAGTGCATAGAAGGTGCCCATAAACATCCATTTATATATATATATACATATATATATAAAACATATACAATGCTGAAACTACAGTAGTAAAATAGATGAACTGAAAAAGATTCATTTCATAGGGAGAATCAGTTCTGTAATTAATAAATTGGCTAGTAAAAAGAGCAGACAGATTTACAGGTGAATTTTTCTAAATTTAAGGAATTTGGAAGTAGACTAAGGATAACTTTATCTTTATATGCAGTCTACTTCCAAATACAGAGAAAAAACAATATGGCACACAATTCTTTCTACCAGGCAAATATGCTTTTTATAAATAAACCTTAGAGAGGCTTATATTATACACTGAAAATGATACACTGAGCTCCTTGGTATATGTCTGCCTTAGCTGAACAAAGGAGATTTGGTTGTTGGAGATGGATGCCATAGGGGGCACCCAAGGTTTCACCCCTTTGACTCCGTAGGAGCTTGCCTTGAATCTGTGCTTGTCCAGCCTGGCAATGATTGAGAAGCTAACCTCAGGCCACTTCCATCCTAAGAGATTGAGGCCCGCTGAAGTTTGTGCAAGTGGTCAGGCACCAGAAGTGAATGAGAATTTGCAACTCCACTGCTTATAGGGGTGACTACAGCCCCTATTTTGTCTCACAGCACCCCCACTGCTTTAGCTGTCCACAATCCAATAGAGTGAGAGGGGTTAAGCTTGTTAGTCAAGAAGTCAGGCAGCCCAGTCATAGGGTCAAAGCAAACTCCCTGGGGTTGAAGCCAAGGGACTGGGGTGACTTCTGCCAGATCCCAAAAGTCATCCACCTGTCTCTGGAAAACGGTCATTTTGGCTATGGCAACACAGTGCTACATTAGTGAGAACTCTGTGTGCATCCATAAAGTTTTATTGCATTTAGGTAAACAGAAGACAGGGTTGGTGATGAGAAGGTCATGAGATGCACAAGTCTTCAGTAATAAGTGACCATTGCTGTCTCTATTTCCAACTCCATTCCTCCCAAGGACTCCCCACCATGTCTGATAGTCTGTGCTTACTCTGGTTTTAAAGTCACCCAGAATTATAAGCTTGTTATCTTTCAGCACATTGATGCTGAGGATCTCCGGGTCTTCATAAAAGTTTTCTTTGACCTCATCAGTGTTCATTATAGTGGGAGCATGCTCACAGATGATGGTGTCATGGTGCTTTCCTGCAAGTGGCAATGGAATTGTCATAAGCCTGTCATTCCCTCCTTTTAGTGGATAGAGAAGCTTATTGACTAGATTTATTTTGATTGTGAAACCTATGCCAGCTTCATGATGCTCCTCATTACTTTGGTCACTCAAGAATAATGTGTATATAGCACCAACTTTGGTAAGCTGGACCTCATTTGCCAGCCTTGTTTCACTCAGGGCTGCTATTTGGGTGCAATGCATGCTGAGTCCTCTCACAACAAGAACTGTTTGTCTTTAAGACCTACTGCATGAAAACGTACCAATGGTGAGTGAAATCACCTTTGCAAAAGTTTTTGTACTTTTTTTTGTGTTTCTACTGCAGGGTAGGATCCCCACCTGCCACGGTAAGCAGGCTGGGGTTAGGTTTGGTGAAGCAGACAATTTTTAGGGCACCTTTTCTAGGCCCTTTTGTGATCACGCTGGGAAATGAGCGGTGCAGTCCTTTAAAAAGCCTGCTCAGACACCTCCAGAGGACCGTTGAATCCCACTGCTGCTTCAGTGCAGTGAGGACATTCTATGGCCAGGCTGCAGGGTTGTGAGTACAGCTCCCAGTATATCTGCAGCAGCTACCTTGTCACTTGCCTGTGGCCACAGGACTTTGAGTTAGATAAAAATAGGAAAATGGCATGGATGATTTCTTTTCACATAAGAATAAATTGGATTTCATTGAGGCAGAGCTGCTTGAAGTCGTCAGCCTCACTGTCTTCCACAGTCATAGAAATCCAGTGGCAAGATAAAAGTCAAGACTACTGGCAATGGCCCAGGATGCAGTGGATGCCCTTGGTGTCTTTGGAGTCTAACCAAGCTTTAGCTGCCTTCACAGCTGTTGGAACAAATTGTTCTCATCTGCCCATCCTATTGGGATAAGTCTTCTCATGTTTGGGGTAGACATCCCTCCAATTCACTGATGAGTTTGAGACCCCTTGGTTACCATCACCCTGGTTTAGCCCATATGCCAAAAAGGTTTCCTGGGGAGGGGGCCCTGTGGCTCATGTTGTAGCTTCCTGGAGCCACAGGTGAGAGCTGAGTGAATCAGGCGGATGCCAAAGGTAGATCAGCAGTCCTGAAAAGTGCTCATCAAGGCCTCACACCAGAGGTGCTAGTTTTCCCTGAACACCTGTACACCCCACCTGGACCCAATTACCAGTGAAATGGCAGAGGGAGGATGTCAAGAGGGTACATGTTGAGTTCCAGTGCTGTCCGATAGTCAAGCCTGGGGTCTGTGGATTATTAAGCCTAATTCACTGGACCTATTGAATAAGTACAGTTTCATAGGGGGATAAGATGTATATTTATAGGCAACTATACTACAAAATAGTGTATCATTACAATGCAAATAATATAAATATATGATACAAAAATATATTAGAAAGGTGCTAACATGTTATGTGATCTTTGAGAGTTATTAGTAATAAAGAAGGACTGATTTTTAAAAAGAAGCAATTTGAAATATCTGAAGTTAATAACTAATGCCATGTGTAATGGAGAATATCATATGTTAGAGCAGGACTTCTTAACTTTTTGGTGTCATGGACCTCTCCAGGCACTGTCTCAATGTTTATTGACTGATTGACCCCCTTTGGCAATTTGGTAAAAACCTATGGACCCCTTTTCAGAATAATTTTGAGCACATAAAACAAAATGCACAGAATTATAAAAGAAACCTAAGGTTGGAGAAAATAAAGATGTACTTTTTTCCCCATTTGAATGCATGGACCCTCTGAAATCTATCCATTGATTCCTTAGTGGGGAGGGGTCCCAGCTCTGGATCCCAGGTTAAGAATCCCTTAGAAGTATTTCCACCATTAATAGATGCAAAGCAATATCATCCTCAGCTTGTCATTCAAATCCTTGACAACCAGGCTCCAGTACCTTTCCAGATTTACTTTACATTACTCCTTCATTCACTTTCCCTTCCAGTCAAACAGGACTACTAGCTACTTCCCCAAACTGCACATGCCATCTTCTAACTTGATACCATTGGAATCTCATTTCTGCAGGTCACTCTCTCCTCAAATCCTTAGCTTAACACAGTTAAACTTTAAGAGGACACTTTCTTTAGCAAGCCTTTCAAGATCCCCTTGGTTATTAAGTATTCTTTCCCTCTACAAATATATCTGTATTTATTTATCTACTTAAATGTCATTCTTCTAGTGGAATGTGAGTTCCTTGGGAGCAGCGATTGTTTTTGTTTTTGGCTTCATCTTTGGACCCCGAGCACCTAGTGCACAGTGAGTACTTGATATGTACTGAATTTTCTATTTCTATTTGATGTAGTTTTAGAAATGCTAACTAGAGTAATAAAGCATAAAAATAAATCAAAAGAACAACTATGGATAATTCTTATTTGAAAATGATATGATTATCCAAAAAATTCATGATTCTGAACAACAAAAAAATTGAGATAATAAATGACTTGAGGAAGGCAATAAATCCACAAAAATCACTTGCATTTGTCCTTATAAATAAATTATATTCTCCTCTGAAACTACCTACTTTCCATTTATTCTATATGTACTCTAAAGGATGTCCCAAAAATCTTAGTGCAGTTTTAATTACTTAAGTTGCACTAAGACTATTGGGACACCCTGCATCTGTTATTTCTCTGTCTCTACCTCTGTTTGTCTGTCTACATGTACTTATAAATATAAAAAATATACATATGTGTATGTATGTATATATGTATACATATATATAATATATACACACATATGTTGTTTCCTTCATTAGGATAGGAGCTTCTTGAAGGGCAAGGACAGACTTCTTTGGCTTTTATTTCTATCTCCATCGCTTGGCACATTTGTCAGGTATATAATAAGCACTTAATAAATACGTGTTTACTTGACTTGAAACACTGACAATAGAATATAGATTGATGTAGCATCTGTCTCACAGAATTGTGAGAATCAAACGAGATAATGCAGGTAAAACCCTATGAAAATGTTAGCTATTATAATTTTGAATGAACATATATGTAATTTATTGCACACATTTTCCCCTGAAATTTAGAATGGTTAAAATACACCTACAGTTAAAAATATATATACAAAACAAGAAATAACCCAACATGTACATTTGACCCAGCATTTATACACACTATCCAAATAATTTGGAGAAAGCAGAAAATTGTCATAAAATATCCAACTCAGAGGGAAATATCCAATATAAAAATTCTGGTCTGTATTCATTTTTTTGTGTTGAGCACACTGGTGTTTGTTGTTTGCAACAACAACAAAAATAAATCTGCTTGGGAAATTAGTATAACATATTCAGTCTTAAAATTAATACATTTATTTCAATAGGGTAGGGAATTTTAAAAAATCAAACAGTATATACAAAAAGAACAAAATTTAAGTCAATGATACTATAATGTTAAGGATATGATCTTGATCACATTTTGCCTCTGAACTCTATTATTATACATTCTTCCTGTTGGACGTCTTCACTTGGATTTCCCATATGCATCTCAAACTCAACATGTCCAAAACAGAATTTATATTCTTCCCCTAAAACCATTCCTTCTTTGAATTTCCTTATTTCTTTTTATTTGTAGAGGGAAAGAATACTTATAACCAAGGGGATCTTCAAAGGCTTCCTGCATAAAGTATCATCTTAAAGTTTAACCATGTTAAGCTAAGGATTTGAGGAGAGAGTGACCTGCAGAAATGAGATTCCAATGGTATCAAGTTAGAAGATGGCATGTCCAGTTTGGGGAAGCAGCTAGGTTGCTCAGTGGATAAAGTGTAGGGCCTGGAATCTGGAAGACTCATCTTCCTGAGTTCAAATATGGCCTCAGACAATAGCTGTGCAGCCCTGGGCAAGTCACTTAACTCTGTTTGCCTTAGTTCCTCATCTGTCAGATGAGAAGGAAATGGCAAACCACTCTAGTATCTTTGCCAAGAAAACCCCAAAATGGCATCACAAGAGTTGGATATGACTGAACAATGAAAAGTTCTTCTGTTGAGGGCACACCATTCTTTCAGTCACCCAGATTCACAAAGCAGTGAATGAGATTCTTCACTCTCATTAACCAGCCCCAACTTGCTATCCACATCCAGTTAGTTACCTGTTATCAATTTTACCTCTTCAACGTATCTCTAATCTTGTTCCCTTTTCCTTCTACAACCAGAATTCCCATCACATCTTGACTGGACTATTGAAATAGGCTCCTAATGGGCTCTTTGCATCCAATTTCTCTTCCCTCTCCAATCCATCCTCCAACAAAGCTGCCAAATTGACGTTTCTAAAACACACACAATGTTGCACATATGTGCATTAAGTATATATGTGCATATATGTATACACTTGTATATGTGTATATATGTGCACATACTGTATATATGTGCACATACTGTATATTTATGTGTACAGCCACTCCCTGGCACAAAAGCTGCAATAGAAAAATAAACTCTATTTGGCTTTTGACTGTCTGGCTGGTCTGTCTTTCCTTCTTACATGTATGTTCACCCTCACGCATTTATATTCTGGACAAATTGACCTACTTGTCATCCTTTCATCTATCCTACATTTCATCTCTTTTCTCTGCTGTCTCTTATGCCTGAAATGTTCTCCCTCCCTGGTTCTACCAGGTAGCATTCCTAATAACCCCTCCCCACTAGCAGTACTCAACTTTCATGCCACCACAACAAGGCCTTTCCTGATTCCTCCATCCTTTTATTTTGTATATACGCATTTGTTAATGTCTGTATCTTCTCCATAGGATATAGGCTCCATGAGAGCTAGGACTATCCCACTTTTGTAGTTGCACCCCAGCACATTGTAAAGTACCTAGGATGTGTCACAGTAGGCACTTACTAAGTCAGTTGATAAAAATGTTCTTCAAAGAAGCCATGCTTAGAAGCTAGTCAACAGATCCAGTCCCTATCCCTACTTTGCAAAGTGACTTTACACATATTATTTCACCAGATCTTCACAACACTGTTGAGGTTATTATTAGTGCTACAACTATTATATCTAACCAAAAAGGAAACTAAGGCCTAGGAGTTAAGGGACTTGCCCCAGGATCACAATTCAAGTGAGTGCCAAAGTTCAAACCCAGTGTTGGAAATTTGACTCCAAGTCCCGTGCTCTATGTCACTTATTATTTTTAAAAGGTCATTACATTAACACCAGGATACCTAGAATTGATTACTGGGAAGAGAGATCTTGATCACCCATTTGGTATTTATTTCTTTCCACACTGCTCCCCAAATGTATGCGGATAGCTAGCTACTTTTTGTACCAGTATTGAAGGTTATAGTCGTGGTAAGAGCAAGAATTCGGAGCCTACTTCACACCAAGCTTCCAGAACTTAGCTAAAACCTTTCCAGCTTCTGCAATAATGTAGTTTTACAGCCAGCAACTGCTGTTACAATTCATGTTCCATTTTTCAGCCAAATCAGTAAGCATTTAAGCGTCCACGACGTGCCGGGCACTTGGGCTGGGAGCTGGGGATATAAGTACAAAGAATGAAAACAGAGGAGCATGGCTTTGTTACAAGGCAAGTTCACGGGGTAATTCTTCGGCTTTTCCTCCACTCAACAAATCACACTGGAAGGCAAGCTTTGTTTGCAGTTTCTACTTAAGAAGGCTTCTTCGAACGAAAAAGAAAAATGTAAGCATGCAGGGCAGCCTACAGGACTTTGGCAAAAAGTCCTGCAGAAACTCTGCCCCCAGGAAGGCTGGCTTAAGCTCTGCACACTCGGACGTAAGCCGAGCCCGGAGACTGCCCGATGGCCTCGAAGACGCCTATCTCGACTTCATTCTGCAGATGAGGAAAGTGGGCCCGAGGAAAATAACTGGCAAGGCTAAGAACGGTAACTTCCGACTCGGAACGCAGCCACCTTTACCTCACCCCGCTCCGCGGCCTCTGCGTGGGTAGTGCGGCCGCTCCCGCCCCGGGGCTTTTATAGCAGCTTGCGCCGTGACGTAAAGCGACGAGACGTCGGGATGCACCAATCGCGCACGGCCTGGCGGTGGCGGGCGCGCGTGTGCCCGCATTTTGAACTAAAAGCCGGTGTGGCTGTAGGTAGCGGGCGAAAGGAGGAGCCCGAGCCGAGCAGGGTGAGTGTGCACGCCCGCGGTGGGGTTCGGACGGTCGTCCTGGCGGGCCGCTCCGTCCCCTCCGCCCCAGGCCCTCCGCGCTATGGCGCTGGGCCGGGCTGGGGCCAATCCTCTGCGGCGCGGAGAGCCGGAGCCAGGCAGGCCAGGGGTGCCCGGAGCCCGTCCCGCCCCCGCCGCCGGGGTCTGGGCGCTCTCGGGCCCCCCGGGAGCAGGGGTGGGGGGCGGGGTCGGGGCCTGTGTGTCTGCGGGGAGCCGGAAGCTCGGCGGCCGCCGGAGCGCGCTTCCCGCCCTACCCGCTTTTCTTCCTCTTTTTCGGTCTCTGTCGGCCTCTGCCCTCCGTCCCCGGCCGCACAGCCGCGTGCTTCGACCTCCTTCCTCCGGCCCCGGCTGCCTCCATGCCTCCCCCTCCTCCGGCCCACGCGCTCAGGTCTCCCCGCTCCCCGCCTTCTGGACACAGTCCTTAGAACCAGCTGCGCGGGGGACCTTCCCCTCACTCCTGGACACCCGCCCGGCTGGTGTCAGCTCCTCCCTCCCAGTAGAATCTATAAGTTCCTGGAGAGCGCGGTGCCCAGGACGTAGTGGACACAACAAACGCTTGTTCATTTATTCGATTATTAATTGCTTCTCCCTTTGTCCTGCCATAGTAAGGTAATGGGAAGAATGCTGGATTTCTAGTCAAAGGACGGAGAGTTCAATCCAGATTCTGCTCCTTACTACCTGTTGGGTGACCTTGGGCAAGTCACTTAACTCTCTGAACCTGAGTTTCCTTATCTGTAAAATGTTGGATTTGGACCCAGCGATTTAAAGGGCTCCCATTTAGGATCAAATTTATGGTTCTATGAAGTCCTGTCCTACTTTCCCTGACCCTTGCTGGGGCAGCCTCATTACTCTCCCTCCGTTCTCATAGCTCTGAGTGAGTCTGTTTTAGGCAGGGCATTTACCTAATTGCTTTTCTTCTCCAGTCAAACAAATATATACAAACAAGCCATATACGAGATAAATAGGTCATAATTAAGGGAGGGCAGACACCAGGAAATAAAGTGTGGGAAAGGCTTCCTGTAGAAAAATGAGTTTTAGTCAGGATTTAAAAGAAGCCAGGAAAATCAGTAGAGAAAGATGAATAAGGAGGGTATTCCAGGCATGTAGGACAGCCAGAGAAAATGCCTGGACCAGGGAGATGAGGTGTCCTGTAGGTGGAGGCCAGTGTTACTGAATTGGAGAGTAGATGTGTAGGAGAATAAGATGTAAGAAGACTGGAAGGGGGAAACGAGTAGGTTATGAAGAGCTTCCAGGCTAAAGACAGGTTTGGTATTTGGTCCTGGTGGCAATAAGGAGCCACTGGAGTTTATTGATTGGGGCAGTTGACATAGTTGGACCTGTACTTGGGAAAATCATTTTAATGACTGAATGGAGAGTGTTTTGAAGTGGGAAGAGACTTGAGGCAGGCAGACCCACCAGCAGGCTATCTAAATAGTCCAGAAATGAGGTGGTGAGCATACCAGACTGGTGGAAGTGAGAAACGAGAGGGTGTATTTGAAAGATGTTGCAGAGGGGAAATGGACAGGCCTTGACAGGAGCTTGAATGGGGGGGGGGGGGGTGAGAGATAGTGAGGAATCCAGGATGACACCTAGGTTGTGAGCCTGAGGGACTGAGAGGATGGTGTTGCCCTCTAATAAAGGAAAGATTGGGTGGGGGAGGTGGGAGAAGAGGGAGACTTTGGGAGAAAGATGCTGAGTTCTGTTTTGGACCTGTTGAGTTTAAGATGTCTATTTGACATCCAGTTTGAGATGTCTGAAAGAGAATTGTAGACAAGATTGGAGGTCAACAGAGAGTAAAGGCAGGATAGTAGATTTTAATCAATCAATAAACATTTATCAAGCTTCTGTTATGTGCCAGGCACTATGCTAAGCCCTGGGAATACAAAAAGAGGCAAAAGACAATCCCTGCCCTCAAGGAGCTCATAATCTAATGGGGGAAACAATATGCAAACACATATGTATAAAGCAAGCTATATACAGGAAACAAAAGAGGGAAAATGCTGGAATTAAGAGGGTTAGGGAAACCTTTCTGTAGAAGGTAGCCTTTTAGTTGGGACTTGGAGCGAGGGCGGTCAGGGAAGAGCATTTCAGGCATAGGGAACAGACAGAGAAAATGCCTAGAGCCTAGAGATGGTAATTAAATCCATGGAAGCTGATTGAGCTCATCCAGTGAAGTAGTATAGAGGGAAAAGAGAAGAGGACCCAGGAAAGAACCCTGTTGAACACTTATAGTTAAGAGGGCAAGATCTGGATTAGGATTCAGCAAAGGAGACTGAAAAGGAGCACTCAATTAGGTAGGAGGTAAACCAGGAGAAAGTGGTGTCCTGAAAACCCGTAGAGAAGAGAGTTTCTAGGAGAGGGTGGTCAAACGCTGCCAAGAGGTCCAAGAGAATGAGGATTGAGAAGAGGTCATTGGTTTTGCAACTGTGAGATCATTGGTAACTTTGAAGATAACAATCTCAGTGACAATGTAAAGTTGGAAGCTGTATTGTAAGGGGTTAAGAGTGAGAAGAGAAGGTGAAGGCACCTATCATAGATGGCCTTTTCAGTGGGATAAAATCATAATTTTTATAAGTGAGCAGGAAAATATCAACTTCGGCCTTTTTAACTTATCATAACTCATTACAAAATATTGTTTTAATCAGCCAAGATCTATCTTCTCATTCTTCCACCCCAAATCCACACCCCCCCCATTACAAACCTAGAAAAACAAAACTGATTACAAACATGTAAAGTCAACCAAAACAAATTTCCACAATGACCCTGCCCTTTAAAAATTGTTTCATTTTGCATTCTGAGTCATTCACCTCTGTATCAGGAAGTGATTTTTCATCATTAGTTCTCTGGAATTGTGGTTGGTTATTACTCTGATAAGAGTTTAGTTATCTATCTCTCTCTCTCGCTATCTCTCTCTCTCTATATATATAAACTTGTTTGTTCCCTGATTTATGACACTCCCTCAGATTCCCATTCTTTGACACCTCAAAAGGAGCTATAAATTATATCCTTAGAGTTTGTTTTAGTTAGGACTGATCCCTCCCTTAATCTTTGCTTCCTCTACCTTTCTCTTCCTTCCCTTCGCCTTTTACTTCTATTTCCCTGTTGATCAAAATGTTTTTCTATGCCCAACTGTGTGTGCGTGTGCGCGCGCGAGCGTCTCTGTGTGTGTTCTTCCTTCTTTTGACCAGTCTGAAGAGAGTGAGGTTCAAGTGTCATCTTCTCCCATTCTTCCTCCTTTTTGTAGACTTGTTCTTGAGCAATCTGATTTTATAAGATCATTTTCCTTAACCTTCCTTTCCCTACTCTTCCCTTCTCTTTCTATTCTTTTCTTAAAATCAAAAAGCCATAACAGAACACTCCCAGGCTTTGTCTAATTAGACTACTTTTATGATCCCTGATAAGATGATAGGGTTCAGAGGGGGCCCACATATCCTCTCCCCATATTTGAATATAAACAGTTTGTCCTTATTTAGGCTTTTATCGTTCATGTTTACCTTTTTGTATTCTCCTCACTCTTGTGTTTGTACTTCAGAGTTTCTCCACAGCTGTGGCTTTTTCATCAGAGATTACGGGAAGGGAATATGTATTGATATAGTGCCTACCTTGGGCCAACCACTGTTCTAAGTGCTTTACAAATATTACCTCATTTGATCCTCACAACAACCCTGCAAATTAGATGTGTTATTATCTCCATTTTACAGTTGAGAAAACTGAGCCAAACAGAGGTTAAGTGGCTTGCCCAGGGTCACATAGCTAGTAAATGTCTGAGGTGAAATTTGAACTCAAGTCTTCCTGACTCCAGGCCCAGTGCTCTATGTACTACACCACCTTATTGCTGGTAATATTTGGAAGTCTCTATTTTATTAAAAATCCATTTTTCCATCTGTACGATTATACTGAGTTTTGCTGGCTAAGTTATTCTTAAGCTATAAGCCCATATCCTTTGCTTTCTAGAATGTCATATTGAAGTTATCCATTCCTTTATGGGAGTGGCTACTAAATTCATGTATGATTCTGACTGGGGCTCCTGGTACTTAAATTCTTTCTGTCTAGCTACTCAAAGCAATTTTTCTTTGACCTGGAAGCTCATATTTTAGTTATAATGTGCCTGAAAGTTTTTCTTTTGAGGTTTTTTAGGAAGTGACTGGTCGATTCTTTGTATTTCTACTTTGAGCTTTGGCTCTAAGAGATATGGGCAGTTTTCTTTTTAGATTTCTTCAGATATGTTTATATCTTTTTATTGGTCATGGCATTTAGATAGTCCAGTAATTCTTAACTTTTTCTTCCTCAGTCTTTTTTCCAAGTAGGTTGTTTTTACTATGACATATATTAAATTTTCTTGTATTGTTTTTTCAGTCTTTTAACTTTGTTTTAATATTTTTTGTTGCCTCATTAGCTTCTCTTTGGTTTGTTCTAATTTTCAGGGAGTTACTGCTTTGGTAAAGTTTTTTACTTCTTGTGACAAGCTGTTACTTATCTTTCCAATTCTTTCTTCCATAGCTTTTATTTCTTTTTTTAGTGCTCTCATTTCATTTATAAAAAATATTTAAACTTAAAATAAAACCTCTTGCTTCATCTCTTCTGGGAATTCTAGTTGAATTTGTGCCCAAGCTGTATTTTTCTCTGTGGCATTGCTTGTAGATGTTTTAGAGTCATTCTTGTCTCTTAGGTTTGGGTCTTCAGTGTCCCTGCCACAATAATAGCTCATTATGGTGGGTTCTTTTTTTGTTTGTCCATTCTTCCAGCCTGCTTCTTGACATGTTTTCAGAGGTAGGTTCCGCTGTTCTTGTTGAAGGGAGATCTGGGCTAGTCCTGCTTTCTTGGTATTGTGTTTCATTCCAACATCTCAGGGACGGGTTAAGGACCTGAAAGCTTTCAGTGATCCCAAAGTGATCTGATCCAGGGCAAAGTCTGATTGTTTGCCCCCTGATCTGAGCTCTGCAGTGCTGGTGGATTTTACTCCTCTCAGCCAGCTGGCAAGCTGTGTTAGTTGGAAGAGACAGAATTGTAGGCTCCCTTTGGTTCTGGGATTCCTTCCTTAGTTATTCTCGTGGAGGCTGGGCTAGATGTTTTAAGTGAGATGCTGCTCTGAGTCTGGGGTCTGCACCACCCCTCTGCTGCTAGCTTCTTAACTTCTTTCTTTCTCTATGCATGGCCCAGGGCCTCCTTAGGCAGGAACACTAACCCCCCTTCTCAGTCTGTTCTGGATCTGTGACCTGGAACAGGTTATCGGGCAGTAAAGCTACCAGTTGGCAGCTGTCCCCACCTCTGTGGTCCAGAATGGGTCTGAGGGGTACCCATATAACTCATATTTACTGGCACTTTAAGGCTTTATGTCCAAATTGCATAGCAAATATAGGACCAGTGGGCCAGATAGTGAGCCAGAGTTAGTGTCTTTTGACAAAATAAGATCATAGATTTGTAGCTGGAAGGGACCTTGGGGGCCATCTAGTCCAACTGCAACCTTTTAGAAATGAGAAAGCTGAGACTCAGAGCAGTTAAATGACCAAGCCATTAAATGACCGTGGTCAAACATCTAGTGTTAGAGGAAGAATATGTCCTGCCTCCAAGTCTAGTACCTTTATCCATGATTATACCATGCTTTTCACTTCATCATTTCTTTCATTCAGATACTTACTCAATATTAACTTATTTAGTACATTCATTAGAATATAGTCTAGATTTTTTGGAACTTAAAATCTGGCTGGCTTAAATCTTAGCGTTGCCAATAATTGGAGTTTTTTAGTATAGTAATGATCGGTGATTTCCTTGGGTTGAGTATTTTCTTTAATGGTGTAAGATTGTAACCTTAGTATATGGTATTAGTGAGTTGTGGTGGTTAAAACAATATTATCACCTACTCACAAACCTTCTGGTGATGTGTACCCAATAAGTATATGCAAGTTTTCCTCATGGAAGGTAGCCAGTTCCTCAAGAAGCCAAGATCATTTATCAAGGAATTGATGAGGATTTTAATGAAAAGGGAAGTATATTTCAGTGTATACCTAAATAGGGTTGTGGCCTCTATTAATTTCTTATTATAGTTAAATTAAATATACAGAAATTTACAATAACTTATTGCTTCCTATAAAGTAAAAAGTAATTTTCTTCTATGTTAACTGAATCTTAGCATTTAGGGATTTTTGTCAGGTCTTCAGGCATTTTCTGGCCCGTACTGATTAGCTTCCATGCTTGTCTACAGCAGGGCTAGCTAAAGATAAAAGCTGAAGTTAAAGTGATAGAAACAGATCCCTGCAGGCTATATATGGACTTAGAAGACCACAAATGAACACTTACTATGTTCTATTTTTATTTATTATGTTAAACATTTCCCAATAACATTTTAATCTGGTTCAGTTTTGCTGGCTACAGATATTCTCAGGCTATGAGTTTGATACCTCTGCCTTAAAGCATTATATAAATACTAGCTATCATTATTATTGTTAACTAGTCCAACCCCTTCAAAGAAACTAGAGCCTTGGAAGTTGTGACAACTAATCCCTGGCCCTACCGTGCTCTAGGACAGGTGTCAAGTTTGAGGCCTGATGGCCACACACTGCTGGAAATGTAATTGGGAAATGTTTTAACAAAATAAATAAAAAATACAGTACAGCTTAAATAATGTTAATTTGTGGTTTTCAAAATCAGTATGTGGGCTGCAGGGGTCTATTTCTATTTAAGTTTGATAGCACTGCTGTATACTGTCAAAGATACCTGCCTGAGGTGAAAGACATGAACCCATCCTTTGAGGAGGAACATACATACCAGAAAGAAATACATGAAAGAAATAGAGAACACTTATAAGGCATTGTATCAGCAAGCATATTATTCTTCCTATAAGGTCTGTAATAGAGCATATGTATTAAAATTAACTTGTTTTGATATTTTGTATACATCCTTTGATAACTAGTGATCTCCTGGATTGACACAAAATTAAGATTGTGAATTACTGTTCTAAATAATTTACTGGTTTTTTTTTTCAGTTTTCTTATAGATGTCATTGTATAGCTATAAATCTTAACCTGAAGGTAGCTAAAAGGAAGAGTTTATATCTGTGAAACTTTTCATTATGATGCCTATTATAAGGTTACATGCAAATTGATATTTAATAAATATTCTGATAAGATACCACGTAGTAGAGTAGTTCCTCAGATCCTTGAAATTTAATCAATTTTAACAGAAATAAGTATAGCACTTCATGGAACTGATGAGTGGATAAAGTGATAATGTTTACTTTTTTGAATATCTTGATCTCCTAATATTAAAAATTGGATTTTCCCCCCAAAACAAAATCATATGAATACAGATGTTCAAATAAGTTTGGCATGAATTACATTAGACTTGATGAATCAACACATCCTTTTAATCAGTGAAAAATATTCTTAATGTCATGAATAACAGTTTAAAATTTTCTTTTAGATAAAACCATGAAGAAAATTGAAGTTTTCTTGAATTCTACTTTCCCCGTTTTCCCTTGAAGTTTTACTGTGAACAATTAGTTTTAAATAAATTTTCTGTTAAAGGACTTTTTTGGTAATCTTATCAAGATGATTACATCATGTCCACAAAGTCCAGAAACACCAAAGTTTTCATTGAATTCTCTTAGAAGAGGAAATGCACCGATTAATGCAGTTCTTTCAAAAAATATACCTTCAGAAACTCTTACACCATTAAAAGATTTAGTGAAATATAAAAACAACAATTTAAATGACAACAATACAAATGACCTTAAAGAGCACTTGAGCTCAGAAACAGAACAATGTAAGAATGAAATCAGTTCACTTCGGTCAACAATAATAGCTGGTAATCTTGGCTCTGACAATTTTTCGGATGGCTCTGATGAAAAAGCTAATGAACACAGAGAAGCAACATTTTTTCCAAATGAGGAAGTTTTCAAAGGAAACAAAACTTTTGACATTGTAACCTATGACTCTCCTGCAAAAATATTTCAAAGAATGAAAGCAAGGTCACTAGAAGCTACTCAAAAGCAGTCACTTAAAGACAGTATATCGTTGGAGTTACAGAGAAGTCAAAGAGATGTGATCTTGAGCCCTCTTTCACTGGAGAAAAGTAAACTGGATAAGACTTTTATTTCTGGCTTTCCTGATTTTCACAAAGTGTCATCAGATGATCATTCATTTTCAGGTTAGTCTTATTACTTAGGTTAGTGCTAATTATTTTAAAAGTGAGAAATTAGGTAATTGCAAAACCAGTTAAAGGATAAAATTGTATATGTATTGATACATTTTTGTGGCAAGGATGCATTCTAATCTAGAAATAAATACCCAGATCTTCACTATTGTGTATGATTTTGGGTAGAGAGTAGAAGGTTCAAAGGAAATTCTTCAGTTGGTGAGTAAGCATTTATTAAGCACCTACCATGTATATGTCAGGCACTGTGCTAAGTGCTGGGGATACAAAAAGAGGCAAAAGAAAATCCTTGCTCTCCAAGAGTTCATAGCCTAATGGAAGAAACAACCAATGAACAAATATGTATAAACAAGCTGTATACAAGAGAAGTAGGAAGTAATTAACAGAGATAAAACACTAGAAGTAAGAGGGGTTAAAGAAGACTTCTTGTAGAATGTGAGATTTTATATGGGCTTTGAAGGAAGTCAGGGAAACCAGCAGGCAGAGATGAGGAAAGGAGAGCAATCCAGGCATGGAGGACAGCCAAAGAAAATGCCCAGAGTGGGGAAGATGCCTGTTTCAAGGAACAACAAGAAGGTCAGTGTCTCTGGATTCAAGAATACATGTTGTGTTTAAGGTATAAGAAGACTAGAAAAGATAGGGAGTAGGTTATGAAGAGCTTTGAATACCAGAGAATTTTGTATTTGATGGTGAAGGCAATAGAGAGCCATGGGAGTTATTGGGGTGGGGGTGGGGGGTTGAGATAGACAAGTCTTCCCAAAAGAGGTTAAAAGTTGAGAGACCAAGTAGTGCTTTAGAATGGACTACTTCTTCCTTACTCTCCATCCTTCCACTCAGGTAGCCTGAGAAGAGACGCAAATGAACATCTCTGTTGGGCATTGGTCCTATAGAGAGAGAAGTGTTTGCATTGTGGCAGAACTGATTGTTAGTTGCTGACCTTTCCTGTCATTCCCTGCCCATTTCCAGTTGAGTGGAACTGAAAGCAGACAAACAAATTTGTCTTTACAACAAATATCATTGCAAAATTTTTTTGATATTATTATTATTAAGTCCCAGTCATTGGTTTCACTAATAACAGTATATTCAGTATAACACAATTTTAGTAGAGTAAGTATTCTTGAGTTTGTTACGTTGATTTTCAATATCTGTGGTACTAAGTTATCTTTTGTGTGTCAAGAATAAGGCCTAAAGTTTTTGATAAAGAAATATATAGAGACCTGAGTCAAATTTATAGAAATGAGAGCCATTCCTCAATTTATAAATGGTCAAAGGATATGAACAGTCAGTTTTCAAACAAAGTAATCAAAGCCATCTATAGTCATATGAAAAAATTCTTTTTAAACACTTGATTAGAGATGCAAATTGAAAAAACTGAGCTACCACCTCACACCTATCAGATTGACTAATATGACAGAAAAGGAAAATGACAAATGTTGGAGGGAATGTGGGAAAATTAAAACACTAATGCCCTGTTGGTGAAGTTGTATATGGATTCAACCATTCTGGAAAGCAATTTGGAACTATGCCCAAAGGGCTATAAAGCCATGCATGCCCTTTGACCAAACAATACCACTACTAAGTCTGTATCCCAAAGAGATAAAAAAATGAAAAGGACTCACATGTACAAAAATATTTATAGCAGCTCTTTTTGTGGTGGCAAAAAATTGGAAATTGAGACGATGCCATCAATTGGGGAATGGCTGAACAAGCTATGGTATGTGAATGTAGTATATTATTGTATAATAAGACATGATGAGCAAGCAGATTTCAGAAAAACCTGGAAAAACTTGTATGAACTGATGCAAAGTGAAATGAGCAGAACCAGGAGAACATTGTACAGCAGTATTTTATAATGATCTGTGAAAAATCTGGAAGACTTATGATGAAAGGTGCTGTCCATCTCCAGAAAAAGAACTAGTGGAGCCTGAATGTGGATCAAAGACACTTTTTATTTACCTTATTTTTCTTGTTGTTTGTTTTTTAATCTGTCTTTTCACAGCTTGACTTAGATGGAAATGTGTTTTGCATGACTACACATGGATAACCTATGTCAAATTGCTCACCTTCTCAATGAGGAGCAGAGGAGAAGGAGGGAGAGAATTTAGAACTCAAAATTTGAAAAAAGAATGTTGGGGCAGCTAGGTGGTGTAGTGGATAGAACACTGGCCCTGAAGTCAGGAGGACCTGAGTTCAAATGTAGCATCAGACCAAACACTTGACACTTACTAGCTGTGTGACCCTGGGCAAGTCACTTAACCCCAATTGCCTTTTAAAAAAAAATGCTAAAATTGTTCTTATGTGTAAGTGGGAAAAAATTATTTAAAAAAAAAAAAGAATAAGGCCTAAACCATGGTTAAATTTTTCAATATCTTGGAACCCATCTGTATTGGTTTTCCTAATTGAGAGGTTTGAATCATAGTGTGGTTTATAACATGCTATGGTTAATGACCAGTTTATTTCAGAGAATCCCAGAAGCCTATTGTCTTGTACAGTATTTTAAAAATTATTAAATTATTCAATATCTAAAGCTCCTTCAATACCTAGGAGAATAAGATCCTCGGAAGCAGAGTAAGGAATAATCTGTGGATTTTTGAAAACTCAGCATAATTTTTTCTTGGGAACGTTGTGCTGATGTGGAAGTTTGATATCTTACCTGTTATTTAAGAGTAGTATTTGATAGCAAGAGCTTTATCTTTCAAAGTTTGTAAAGTGATGAAAAACTTGAATGAAGAGTAGGGTGCTTATTAGGGAAAAAAGCACTTGGGGATTAAGATGGAAGTCAGTATTGAGGGAAGATAGAGTACAGTTTAGGTTGAACAATCAGATTTAAAGAATCATGGATAATGGCTTAATGGGAGGCTTGAAGAATGGTCTTGAACATAGGGTCTCTAATCTGTTATTGCTTCTGCTGTTGATTTTTATAATTTATAATTGGATGAGGCATAAATGCTTTACTTGTTGAATTTGTAGATGACTCAAAACTAAAAAGGATAATATGTTGAATGGCAGAATTCAGAAGTTTCTAATAGGCTAGAACACGCCCGCAGAACCTATGCCACACTAAAGGATTTTGTGCAGTCCGAGAAAAATGAAGAGGAAAACGTCTGCGGGTTGTGCAGGCCTGGGCTAGAACAAAGTGCTAAATCTAACATAAGAAGACTTGATAAAATAGAAATGTAAATTCATATACCCGGGGTTTAAAGAGTCAGTGCCACAAGTACAAGATAGAGGAAGAGGTAGGCAAGTTCAGATGGAAAAAATGTGGGAGTATTAATAGACTGCAAGCTCAATATGAATCTATCTGCAGTGTAGCCCAGTAGCCAAAAATGCCAATGCAATCTTACTTGCCCATAAGAGAATAATGTCAGTGCAGCTAGGTGGCGCAGTGGATAGAGCACTGGCCCTGTAGTCAGGAGGACCTGAGTTCAAATCTGGCCTTAGATCAGATACTTGACATTTACTAACTGTGTGACCCTGGGCAAGTCACTTAACCCCAATTGCCTAAAAAAAAGAAAAGAAAAGAAAAAAGAGAAGCATAATGTCAAGAAAGACAGATGTGAGAGTGTTTCTGCTCTGGTTAGACTAGGTCTGGTGGTTTAGGTTTATTTCTACCTGACAGTTTAGGAAGTTCACTGATAAATTGAAGTGTAGCCAAAGGAAGGTGGGTGGCATGATTAGTGACCTGAAGTACCTCCTGTAGCAGAAACTGAGGAGGTTTATCTTAGAAAAGTGGAGACTTGGTGGGGCAGGCTGCTCCAAGCCTTTAAAAGACTGTTCTAGAGAAAGGAGATTAGCCTTATTTTGTTTCAACCCAGAAAACAGAATTAAGTGCAGTGGGTAAAAGTTACATAGAGGAAGATTTGGGCTTGATGTAAGGAGAAACTTCAAGATAATTAGAGCTATCTAAAAGTAGAACTTGCTGTCATAGGAAGTAGTAGTGGATTTCTTTTACTAAAGGTCATCAGGCAAAAGCTGGATAGCCATTTGTCAGATCTTTTGTACAGAAGCTGTTTCTTAGGTACACGTTGAATTAGGTGGATCTTGAAATCTCTCTCCACCCATGAAACTCTTTGGAAAAGTCTTGTCACTGTATTTACTTGATTTTGCTTTTTGATGTCAGATAGTTGGTGATGAAAGTAGGAATAGAACTCATCTCCAGAATCCCAGACTGGTGTTCTATTGTACTAAATTACCAATTTTATATATGTAGATTAAAAAAAAATTCCATCTTCAGGTTGTGAGGAGTGTAATTAAATGGCATTGGGATGGAGGACATAAGTGGGGTGTTATACATGTTAGAAATACTCAAGTAAATATCCTATATTGCTGTAATGAAGTCTATTTAGTCATTAAATGTTTGTTTTCTTTACCTTCACTGATTTCTGCAGGTGAACCTTCTGTTTCTTCAGGAAGAAAAACCTCTTCCCTACCTAGTGAGGCTCCCCTGATAAATTTCCAGAATAAATTTTTCCTTCCAGTAAAACAAAAGATCCCATATCAGCAAGAAAACCAATCTTTTCATCAGAATTTAACTTATGGTAAGTTCTTTGTTCTTACACAGTTTCATTGATGAATAGTGTTAGTTCAGTATCTGTGTGAATTAAAACTTCAACTAACATGCAGAAAATCATTATTTCCCTTTCTTTCTTCTTCTTTCTCTTTATAAAAGCAAGTTTTTATGCCTTAACCATTAAAAAAAAACAACTAATTATGTAAAAAAGTTGGAATCCTAAGACTCGAGTGGGAAGGCTTAGAGGAAAGTTTTGGGTAGAAGAAGAACCTGGCTCTTTTTGAATGCTTGTATTTAAAACTTTAAGCATTTTTGTTTATACTTTATAGCCTTATAATTCCTTATAAATATAATACAATTTAAATGGTTTTCTGCAGACATTACAACTTCGAAAGAAAGACATGAAAACATTTCAACTTCAGTAATTCTGAGTGAAGCATTAGCCAGATCTGCCAGGCTCGTTCAAGACGATGAAAACAGAATTACAAGTGTTGAATTCAGCTTGTCTGATACCCTTATTTTGGAAAGCATCGATGCTGATGA
Source organism: Vombatus ursinus (assembly GCF_900497805.2). Classification (NCBI taxonomy): domain Eukaryota; kingdom Metazoa; phylum Chordata; class Mammalia; order Diprotodontia; family Vombatidae; genus Vombatus; species Vombatus ursinus. Next base: position 6,204,216 of record NW_020949997.1, read on the forward strand.
TGAAAGATCTCAAAGTCCTAATACTAATGGTATCAGTATTGACTGTGTACCAGCTAACACGGGCAACCAGTTATCAAAATGTGACAGTGAAGTGCCTACAAAAGGATCATTAGATCAGGAAATGAGTGAAGAAAATGAAGAAAAAATCTCTGAGACTGTCCAACAGGGTTCTGCATCAGATACGTTCAAAGTTTTGACTGCAGCTCCTAAAACTCACATAGTAGCACCAGAGAAAAAAGTTTCTAAGGTTTCCACAAGTGTATCACACACCAATAAAAATGCATTCACTACCAAAAAAAAGGTAGGAACATTTCTAAAGCTTTTGTTTTTCTAATTATTTGTTATATTAATTGGAAGCAGGAAGTAGACATACTTTATGTTTTTCCCTCTACTGTTCTTCAAATGATTAGATTTGATGGGCTTCCTAGACATTGAAGGACAACCTTAAATAACTGATGTTTACCTAATTTAAGATGCAGTACAAGCTTACCTATTGAGAAAATGTGGCCTAATGGAAAGAACAAAGGCTTAGGAGGAGTCATTTGTTCTTGACCTGGCTCTTCAACTAATTAAATATGACCATTGGGAAGTCATTTATCTATTTTGTAATCATTTCCTTATCTGTTGGATGAGGATAGTTAATAACCTGCCTTCACTTCTTCCCCTGTATGGTAATGTTAGTCTTTTCTTTGATGTGGATACCTCCTTCAGCAATGTAGATCATAACCTATTTATGTCTGCCCATCTTGTGAAGCTCTTGCCCATGTCTTTCCATCTTCAGTCTACTTAACATACTTTTTCTTTCATTTTCTTGACATTGTGTGGCTATCATTAAACAATGCAGGCTGGCCATTGATTCTTATTTGCCTTTACCATGTGATGAACCTATGTTCTTTTCTCATCGTGAATCTCTACAATGTCATCCTTTGTGCCTCTTCATTTGATTTATTCTTTTTAAAAACAGGTTTTTATTGCTATCTTTTTTTTTTTTTTTGCTCTTTTTGGTGAGGCATTTGGGGTTGTGACTTTTCCAGGGTCACAGTAAGTGTCAAGTGTCTGAGGCTGGATTTGAACTCAGATCCTCCTTACTCCAAGACCGAAGCTCTATCCACTGTACCACCTAGCTGCCCTTTATTGCTATCTTTTTTTTTTTACATTGCCTAGATTTCCTTCCCTTGCTCAATCCTAGAGAGCCATTCTTTGTAACAAAAATTTTAAAAAAGAGGAAAAAGATAAAAAGCAATTTAGCAAAATTGATCAAAAATATGACATTCTATGTCTACACCTGTGGACACTGACCTCTACAAAGAAAGAGGAGGAAGTTTCTTCTAATATTTCTCCTTTGGTGCCAAGCTTCTTTATAATTCACTTTTGATTGTTTTGTGTTCTTTGTTATTGTTGTTCCTTCCAATTACAGTTTTATAGTCATTTTGTGTGTTGTTTTCTTGTCTACTTAAGATAGTTCTTTTTAAACAATAAATTTTTATTGATATTTTTTGTTTATATCACCTAGATTTTGTCCTGTATTCCTCTCCCCACCCTTACACCCCCCTAACCCAACCATCCTATATAAAAAATATTTCTTAAAGAGGAAGAAGAGGGGGAAAAAATCAGCAGTGCTGGTCAGCTCATTGAAAACAACAAGCAAACAAACCAACTTCATTTATGCAGTGTTCCACACCTGAGGACCGCAGCTGCTCCCAAGAAGCATTAGGGAAATATTTTCACATACCTCTTTTTTGGAAATGAGTTTGTCCTTTATAATCTTGCAATATTCAGTTGTGATTGTTTTGTGGCAATTGTTCTTTTTCATTTAAATTGCTTTAGCCAGTCTGTGTTAATTTTCCTTATTCTACTTATAGTATGTGAAAGTCTTTCTATATGAAAGTGATGCAAGTCTCAGATATTCATCATATTTGTCATTTCTTACAGAACCATTATATTACATTATTTGTCAGTTATTCTACCATTATGGACATCTACTTTGTTTCCCTATCTTTGCTATCTCAAAAAAGTCCTGCTATAAATATTTTGTTGTATATGGAGCCTTTCTTTTTGAAGGTCAGTTACCTTTTCAGGATGTATACCTAATGGTAGAATCTCTGGGTCAAAGGGTATAGGTATTTTAGTTGCTTTTTTAGTTGGTTTGTTTTTTTATTTCAAATTGCTTTCCACACCCATGCATTGTTGGTGGAGCTCTTCATATCTAATCTATTAGCTCCTTCCCAGCTGCCTACAAATATGCTTATGTTTCTGAGATCCTTAAAAAAAAACTCTTGATCTTACCATACTCACTAGCTATTAACCTATGACTTTTTTTTTTAAATGAGGCATTTGAGGTTAAGTGACTTGCCCAGAGTCACACAGCTAGTGAGTATTATGTGTCTGAGGCTGAATTAGAACTCAGGTCCTCCTGACTTCAGGGCCAGTACCTAGCTCCCCCTTTAAAATCACTTAGTATTTTTTTGTTTGTTTTGTTTTATTTTTGCTTTTTGGTGAGGCATTCAGGGTTAAGTGACTTGCCCAGTGTCACACAGCTAATAAGTGTCAGGTGTCTGAGGCCAGATTTGAACTGAGGTCCTCCTGACCAGAGCTCTATCCACTGCCCCACCTAGCTGCTCTAACTATGGCTTCTTGCCCATTTGAGGCTAATCTCCAGAGGATAGCTTTCTACTAGGTGCCTCCACTTCCTCTCCTCTCACTTTCTTCTAAACCCTCTTCAGTTTGGCTTTTGATCCTATTCAACTGAAACTGGCCTTTCCAAAATCACCAATGATTTCTTTAATTGCCAAATCTAATGTCTTTTCTCAATCTAGCTTCTTTTTTGACCTCTGCAGCATTTTAACACTTGCTTACCTTCTGGATATTCTCTCCTCTAGATTTTCATAATGCTTTTCCTTGCTGGACATCCTCCTACCTGTCCTACCTGTTTGACCCTTCTCTGTGTCTTTTGTTGATTCTTTATCCATGTCACGCCTGCTAACCCATGGCAGTGCCTCAAGGCTCTGCTCTTTGCTTTCTTCTCTTTTCATTCTGTGTTATGTCACTTGGATGATCTGATCAGTTTCCATGGGTTAAGTTATCTCTATGCAGATGATCCCCAGAGCTAGGCATATGTCTAGCCCTTGTCTCTCCTGAGTTACAGTCCTGCATCACCAACTTCCTCTTGATGTTTCAAACTGGCTATCCCATGAGTATCTGAAACTCAGCATGTCTAAAACAGGACTCATTACACCCCTAAACCCTCCTGCCTTCCTAATTTCCCTCTCACTGTTGAGAATACCACCATCCCTATAGTTAACCTGGCTTAAAAAGTCGTCTTCCTCAACTTCTCACTTTCATTCATTCCCCGTATCTAATCCACTGCCAAATCTGCCAAGTAAAGCTAAGAAATATATGAAGTCCTTTCTTTTTTCTTATTTCATTATTTGAGAGCATTTGCTTTTGCATCAATTTCTCCCAGTATCTTTCCTCCTCACCTCTCCCAGAGAGCCATCCCATATAACAAATATTTTTAAAGAGAAAAAGAGAGAAGAGGGGGAAAAAGCATAATATATAAATACAGCAAAAAGTCTGAAAATATGTGCAATATACCACACTTGTGGACTTCTCACCTCTACAAAGGTGAGAATGTCTTCTCATAACCATTCTTTTGGGCTATTGCTTGTTCTTCATGGTTTTGTTACATTAACATGTTTTTTTGAGTGTGTTCTTTTTGTTCACATTGTTGTAATCATTGTGTACGTTGTTTTCTTGGCTCTGCTTACTTCACTTTGCCCCAGATTTCATGCTTCTCTGTATTCATCATTTCTTATAGCACAGTAAATATTCTCTTACATTCATGTACCATATTGTTTAACCATTCCCAATTGATGGACATATATACTTTGTTTCCAATTCTTTGCTCCCACAAAAAGGGGTGCTATAAATATTTTGGTGTATATTAGAACTTTCTTTTTATCAGTGGCCTCCTTAAGGTATAAACCTAGTAATGTCTGGGGTAAAGACTATGAAAATTTTAGTCACTTTGTTTCATAATTCCAATTTTCTTTCCAAAATGATTGTACTGATTCACATTCCCACCAATAATGCACTAGTATGCCTACCTTCTTCCAACTTTTATTATTGCCCTCTTTTGTCATCTTTGTCAATTTATAGAGTAAGGTAAAATCTTAGGGTTTCCCTGCCCTTCACCCTATCATCTTAGATACTGCTCCTGGGTTTCTGAGCTCTGATAGGGGAGCTTTGGCCTTATTTTGCCTAAAACCAGGCCCCCATGACAATTCCTGGTCAACTCCTGAGCATATTACATACAGTCCACCCATCATCCTCATCTCCTTCAACCTTTTTCTCCCCTTTTCCTCTCACCTCACCTCTGCTTTCCAGCTTCCCTTTATATACTATCTTTTCCCATTAGAATTTCTTGCTTGCTTGTATCTCCAGCAATTATCTCCAGTATTCCAAGGCAATGCCTGGCATATAGTAAGTACTTAATAAATACTCTAAAAACCCTAACCTGCAAATACTTCAACTTATTTCCCATGACATATTCTACCCTACCACAGCTGTACACAAAAATGATCATATCCTTGCTATCACTCAAGTATTTTTCTGTGTTTATGAACTCTGAAATCCCTTTTATCTGAACACAATCTGTTATCATTCAACTTCCCCTTTCGGAACTACAAACTATTTTCTCCTCTCCTGGAGCTCCCCTCCCAGCACACAGATAAAAGTCCTATTTTTAAACATTTTTTTATAATTTTCAGTTCCAACTTCTTTCCCTCCCCCTATTTAGAAAGCAAGAAATAGAGTACTCATTACACATATGAAGTCATACAGAAATATTTTCTGCATTGGCCATATTCCAAGAGGAAAAAAAAAGAAAAAATACACACTAATCTGCATAAAGTCCATCAGTTCTCTATCTGGAGGTGAATACCATTTTTCATCATAAGTCTTTTGGAATTATGGTAGATCATTGTACTGATAAGTTACTAAGTCTTCCACAGCTGATTAGCTTTACAGTATTGCTATTACTATGTAAATTCTTTTTATGGTTCTGCTAACTTTACTTTGCATCAGTTCACATAAATTTTACTAGGTTTTTCTGCAACTATCCCTTTCATCATTTCTTATTGAGCACATAGTATTCCATCACATTTATATATTATAACTCATTCAATCATTCCCTAATTCTTAACCACCACAAAAAGAGCCACCACAAATATTTTTGTACAGATGGGTCCTTTCTCTTTTTCTTTGATCTCCTCGGGATACAGATCTACTAATGATATTTTTGGGTCAAAGGGACACAGGTTTTTAGCTTTTTGAGCATAGTTCCAAATTATTCTCCAGAATGGTTGGACTAGTTCACAGCTCTACCAGCAGTGTATTAGTGTACCTATTTTCCCTCATCCCCTCCAGCATTTGTCATTTTTATTTTCTGTCATGTTAGGCAATCCGATAGGTATGAGGTAGTATCTCAGAGTTGTTTTAATTTGCATTTCTCTCATCACTTGTGAGTTAGAACACTTTTTCATATGACTGTTGATAGCTTTGATTTCTTCCTCTCAAAACTACCTATTCATATCCCTCGATTATTAGGAAGTGGCTCCATTCTTAGAAATTTGTCTCATTTCCCTATATATTTGAGAAAAGAGACCTTTATCAGAGAAATTTGCTGCAAAGATTTTCTCCCCAGTTTCCTGTTTGTTTTTTTTCTAATTCTGGCTGCATTGGTTTTGTTGTACAAAACCTTTTTAATTTTATGTAATCAAATTTATGCATTCTGCCTCTGTGTCGCTTGTTTGGTCATGAACTCTTCCCTGATCCATAGATCTGACTGGTAATTTTTTCCATGCTTTACTAGTTTGCTTATGATATCACCTTTTATATCTAAATCATGTACTCATTTTGAGTTTATCTTGGTCTATACAGTTCCCTTCCTTCACATTTTTTTCCACTGATTCATTTGATATTCTTGATCTTTTGTTCCTCTAGGTGAATTTTATTATTTTTTCCTAGCTTTATAAAGTAATTTTTTGGTAGTTTGATTGGTATGGTAGTGAATAAGTCAGTTAATTTAGGTAGTATTGTTATTTTTACTGTATTGGCTCAGCCTACCCACGAACAATGAATATTTCTCTAGTTATTTAGATCTATCTTTGTCTATGTGAAGAGTGTTTTGTAATTGTGTTCATTAGTTCCTGGGTATGTCTTGGCAGGTAGACTCCCAAGTATTTTATACTGTATGCAAGTTATTTTAAATGGAATTTCTCTGTCTCATCCTGCTGGATTTTGTTGGTAATGTATAGAAATGCTGATGATTTGTTATTAATCTTGCAACTTGGCTAAAGTTTGTAATTATTTTGGCTAGCTTTTTAGTTGACACCCTAGGGCTTTCTAAGTTAACCATTTTATCGTCTGCAAACAAGTGATAGTTTTATTTCTTCTTGCCTGGTCTTATTCCTTCAATTTCTTGTCTTATTGCTATCCCTAGCTTTTCTAGTACAATATTGGATAATAATGGTGATGATAGACATCCTTACTTCTTCTCTAGTTTTACTGGAAAGGCTTCTAGTTTATCCCCATTAGAGATAATGTTTGCATGTAGAAGAGTTTGCTATGTCGAGGAGAAGGGCAATCTCCATCTTCATCAGAGATGTCTTCATTATAGATGGGAATGAATAAGGAGATAGTGGGAGAAGACATCTGCATCATGGAAGGGGATGAGGGGGGAAAAAAGAGGGAGCTCTTGGAGAATGGCCTCAATTTTTCCGGTTAAGTATGAGATGGACTTCAACTGAGAAGGTAAAGGCCAAATTGTGGTGTTATAGGAGGCTTGAGGAGGGGCCAAAAGGTTTAGGAACATATAGAGAAGCATTGTGTTGCAGCAATGAGGGCCTAATTGACATTTTGTAATATAAATTTGTAGTGGAGCAAATCAGCTTGGTTTGTTTTATAATTTTTAATTGCATGGTTTTATGATTTTCTCCAGTTCAGTTCAGCACTATATAAATTGGAATAAAGGAGGCAGATGGTGAGCATAATCTAGGATAGTAGTTTGGGATAATGTGATCAGTAAAAGGACAATGGGGCAAGGGATTGACGAGTTAAAGGATAATATGGCCTCAAACTGATTTATTAGAGGTTGAAATAAAAAAGGGAGAAAAATGTGAAAATGCAAGGGTGATAACCTAAGATAGAACTAAGGAATGGACAGAGTGGCAGTCACAGTGACAATGGAGAACAGGGTGATGAATCGTGAAGCATAGGGAGAGATGGACTCATAAAAGATTACAGAGGGGCAGCTAGGTGGCACAGTGGCTAGAGCACCGGCCCTGAAGTCAGAAGGACCTGAGTTCAAATGTGGCCTCAGATCAAGCACTCGACACTTACCAGCTGTGTGACCATGGGCAAGTCACTTAACCTCAGTTGCCTTAAAAAAAAAGATTACAGACATTAAAAAAAATTCCAGAGTTCATGAGTATGGAAATAGGACACTTGTGGACCATGGCAGGATCAAGGGTATGGCCAGCTCTGTGTGTAGCTGAAGAGGAGTAGAGGGAGGAGTAAGGTCAAACATTGTTCTTGTTCAGTCATATTTGACTCTACGTGATAAAGTCCATGGGGCTTTCTTGGCAGAGATACTAGAGTGGTTTGCCATTTCCTTCTCCAATGTGTCCCCATTTAACAGATGAGGAACTGAGGCAGGTAGGGATTAAAGTGACTTGCCTAGGGTCACACAGCTAGTAAGTGTCTGAAGTCGTATTTGAACTCAGATCTTCCTGACTCCAGGCTTGGTGTTCTATCCACTGTACCACCTAGCTGCCCCAAGGTCAAACATAGTCTGGTCTAATTCATTCTCTGGCCTGCCTGCTGAAGATGAGCTTCTCTATACTTAGCCAGGCTGGTCCTCAGAAAGCAGATTTAGTCTGTTGTGGATGTTGTATCCAGAGGCTTTCTAGCTTGGTAGAACATACCAAAGTTTGTACTCTTACTAGTCTAGCATTATGAATCCAAGTTTACACTCTTAAAATAAAACATTGAAGTAGGATTTTGTGGGAGAACTATGTTGTTGCAAGGAAATAATGAGCTAACATTTGAAAACTTGAAAATTGTTAGATCCTTTTTTAAATTTAATTTTTATGATAACACTTTGAGGTACGTTCTACAAGTATTATTATCTGAGTTTTATAGATGAAGAAACAGGCTTAGAGAATTTATATAGCTTGTCCATGGTGTCCAAAGATGGGATTTAAATATAGGCCTTTCTAACTCTAAGCTCAATACTTTGGAAAAAGTTAAAAACGATACGGTAACGTAAAGATGGAATTATTATTAATACGTATCTGGGCATGATTTAGTAAAATTCGGAGTCTGAGTAACAATTAATTGAACTTTAGTAAGAGAAGCCATCCAAGCTTCTAGGGTTTTAAATATTTTTTTTTTTAAATTTTTGAAGACTTTATCTGGAAAGGTAGAAGGGAAGACTTGTACCTTATTTATGTTAGCTTCACAGTGTCCATTTGGACAGAATCTGAAGAAACTGTTGCACATCCTTTGAGAAGTACTCCTATGGAAGCTACAATCTCATACACAGAAAGGTCAAGATAACCTGGAAATTGCAGGTCATCTCAGTAGTTAAAAAATAAAGTACACAGTGAAAAGAAAACATATCTAAGCAAAATAACCTACACAGTCTACTGGATTATTAATGGAAAGAAAAGTTCTTAATCTTGTAGGAGAAATAATTGTGATAACGTGAATGTATTATACCTGATCACTTTCTGCTCCACATTCTTTGGTCTTTTTATTTTTATTTTTTTTTATTCCTGAGTCTTTTTGAAAAGCAGAAAGGTGTACAGAAAAAGAGTGCTAACTTCACTTGGAGTCAGGGGAGACTTGAGTTTGAGTTCTAGTGCTGACACTAACTGATCTGGGGTCAACACTGAGCCCCAGTCTCCTCATCTGCAAAACTAGTAGTATTTTATCATCTACCTCACAGTGTAGTGAGGAAAGCATTTTGTGAGAAATGGCCAAAGGATAATAACAGGCAGTTTTCAAACAAAGAAATCTAAGCTGTTCCATGAACAAAAATGTTCAAAATTGTTAATAATAGAGAAATGCAAATTAAAGTAACTCTTTGGTTCCACCCAGATACCCTAAGATAGGTTAGAATGATAGAAAAGGAAAATGACAAATGTTAGAGGAGATGTGGGAAACCAGGCACACTAATACATTGTGGGTAGAGGTGTGAATTGACCCAGCCATTCTGGAAAGCAATTTAGGATTGTGTCCAAAAAGTCTCTAAACTATGCACATACCCCTTGATATAGGGTGCTCCTATTAAACTTATATCCCAAAGAGATCAAAGAAAGAAGAAAAGGCCCATGTATACAAAAATATTTATAGCAGCCCTTTTTATAGTGACAAAGAACTGGAAACTAAGAAGGGTTGCCCACCAATAGGGAAATGGCTAAATTATGTTGCATGAATGTAATGAGAATATTATCGTGCTGTATGAAATGATGAGAGGGATGGTTTCGAAGAAAATCTGGGAAGACTTATATGACCTGATGCAGGCTGAAGTGAGCAAAACCAGGAGAACAATTTATGTAACAACAACAGTATTGTAAAGACTAACAACTTTGAAAGACTTAACCCTGATCAAGGCAGTGACTAACCAAATGCTGTAGTGCTAGTCAAGAAGCATGCTACTCGATTTGTACCAGAGAATGGATTCAGGATTAAGAATGAAACTTAATTTTGGGAAATTGCTAACCTGGAAATTTTTTAAAAATTATATATAATTATTGCAAGGGTTTGTTTTTTTTCTTCCTTTTTCCCTCAGTAGGGGAAGTAAGAGAGAGATACACTAACTTAATGTTAATTGAAAAACAAAACAAAAATTTAGGAAAGCATTTTGTAAATTTAAAAGAGCTATATAAATCTGCATATTATTCTGTATTGTGTTGTCTTAATGCGTGGTTGGGGAGTTTGGATTGGCTTTTCAGTTGTTTAGGATGCTAGAAGATGGTGGGAGGTATTAAAGAAGTTGATTAATTGATACTTGATAGAAAAAGAGAAGAGTACGTTGAAAATTCCATTCTCTTGTCCCTTCTGTTGCAGTATAAAGTTCATAGAATAAGGCATTTTAAAAAAGCAAAATGGAATAGTTTGGCAGTGTTTCTTCTTGGGTTCTTGTCAGTTATAGTTAGGTTTTCTTAAGTTAGGTTACGTAACTAAGGTATTCTTAATCAGAGTTTTCCCCCATTAACATTAAGAAAATTAATAGAAAGAATGTGTACTTTGTTTTATACTTCATTAGGAAATTTGTCTCCAGAAATGGATGATTAGGAACATGAATAATAACACTGCTGTGTGTGTAGAAGGAAAATTGATGTAAGTATACAATATCAATATGTTTTCAATAAATTATTTTATTCAAATTGAGTGTAGGAATTGCTAGGTGGGAACATGATAGCTTTTCTTGAAGTATTTGAAGGGCTGGCTGTCAGTTAGAAAAGGGGGTAGACTTGTTCCACTTGACCCCATAGAGCAGAATTGGGGGCATTTCCTGGTGGATGGAAGTCAGCTTTGAGTTGGATTTTGAAGTTTATTCTTTTTAAAATTTTATTATAAACTACAGACAACTTTTTAGTGCTTACTTACCAAAGTTATAGATGTGATTCTATCTGTGTTAGCCTAGGAGGTTCCTGTACTAGGAATTTAGTACTGCCCAAATCACAGATCCTTGCATGTTTGTGTATAAATTACCAGAAATTTTGCTTTGTTCTCATTTACATTAGGTGACCTAAGATAAAGCACTGGATGTGGACTTGGGAAATCCTGAATTTGAATCTTGCCTCAGGCATTTACTATCTTTGTAACCCTGGGCAAACAAATCACTTAAACTCTGGCAGCCTCAGTTTTCTGCCTGTAGTGATAGCACCTGCTGTACAGGTTATTGAGAGGATCAAATAAGATAATAAATATATGGAAAGCTCTTTTTAAATATTAAAACACTTTATAAATTTTCGCTATGGTGATGATGAAGAAGATGAGTTCATGTAAATCTTGAATGTGAATATTTGAGGATATATTTACTGAAGAATCTTAATCATCTTTTCTCTAGAGATACTCCTGACTTATATTGGCATAGTAATGCAATTGTTGAACGTCTTGACTACAACAGACTTAGGACTATATCAGGCAATATCTATGTATTAAAAGGAACAATAGACACAATTTCCATGAAAGAAGCAGGTAAAAACTTAAGAGCAAAATTTATTTTTCATTATTTTTACTTTTAAAGTAATAGTAAACTGACTATGTATCTCTAGTTTTGATGACTTATTACTTTTTTATAGCAGTTAAAATAATTAGTAATAGAAAAAAAAACCTAGCATATTAAGATTGAAATCACTGCCTTTGTGTTATATTTATGTTATCTGCATGTCCAGTAGATTAACCCCTTCAAACTAATGATGTTTTCATTTTCACCTTTTATACCTAGTTAGGTAAAATGCACGTGAGCTTCTTAAGAAATCTTTACTGAATTAAATTTAATTGAAAAGTCTGGAAACAGAAGTAGAATATTTTCTCTTTTCCAGGGGGTCACTTAATTAAGCTGAAAATATAAATTGCTGTTAGTAACATAATCAAACTTTAGTGAAACATTTCTCTGAAAATCAGAAGTTGCAATTAAATTCTAGTTATTTATAATTAGCTAGATATTTTGCTCCAAAATTTTGTCTTTGAAAAAAGTACTAACTTCAGTTTACCATTTCTTTGTTTCAAAAAGGGTTTCCAGCTAGTTTTACCAGGAAGTTTATATTTGGATTTCCAAAAAACTGGAAACAATATGTTGATGATTTGTTACAAGAATTAAGGTAAAATATTTTTCTTAATTTAAAATATAACTCTTTTTATTCTTTTTTTTTCATTTTTATTTTGTTCTTTTCCTTTTTCTTTCTTAATAATTTAAAATTATCAACAAGTGTGCTTACTTGGCTAGACAAAAAACAAAAAAGAGGATTGTATATGAAACCATGAGTTTCTGTTATATACAATTTTAAGTGTAAATTCATTTCAGACATTACAGTAACAAAACTCCTCTGTTGGCCACCTTTTTTGGACTTTTTTCTTCTGAATATTTTTAAAAATAAATGTTTATTGCCATCTTGTTTTTACATTTCTTAAAATTCCCCTTTATCCCTCCCATTCTCCTTATTCTTAAATATACTTTCATTAGCCAGTAGGACTTGATAAGAATTTCAGTGCTTTCTAGAAACAGAGCTGAAGTCAAAATTTGGCAAAATTTGGCCATTTTAAGATGAACACTTAGCTATTTACCACTTTTCCCTGTGTTATAAAATCACAAGATCTTTTTTGAAAGGTTTTTGGAGGCCATCTAATCTAATCGAACACATAAGCATACAGGAAACCCCCTGACATCATTCAAGAAATTGTCAGTCTTTTAAAGAGCTCTGGTGATGCTCCAGCCACCTTCCAAGGTAGCCTATTCCCACTTTGGGATTACTATTGGCTAAAAATTTTTCCTTTTGTCAAGCTAATGTCTATCTCTCTGTATACTTCGTTCTCACCCTTTGCTCTTAGATCTGCCTTCCAGGGCCAACGAGAATGTCTATTCTTTCATTTACGTATTGGCCCTTTTAGGACTTACAGAAAACTGTCATGTCCTCCATCTCTCCCAGGTCTTCTCCTCTCTAGGACAAACAACCCCTGTTCTTTCAACCAGTCCTGCAGTATAAGGATTTTAGTCCCTTCTCCATCCTGGTGTTCCTCCTCTCTACTCCTTCCACTTTCCAAAATGTGGCATCCAGAACTAAACACAATGATTGAGACATGGTATGGTCAGGATAGAGTATAGAACTGTCACCTCCCTCATTCTGATCTTGACAATGCACCACTGGATGCAGACCAGAGTGACAGATGTTTGATTGATATTGAGTTTAGAGTCTACTAACATTCCCAAGTCTTGTTTCACAGAAATTGTTGTCTAGCCATACCTTCTCCTTCTTATTCCTCTGATGTTAATTTTTTTAACCCAAGTATAGGACTTTATATTTATCTGTATTAAAATTAATCTTATTCAGTTTGACCCAGTGTTGCAGCCTGTCAAGATATCATTGAATACTGACTCCAGTGTAGAGATCTGGTAATCTCCAAATTTGATAAGCTGCCATCTCTACTCTTCATCTCAATCATTGATAATTATTTCAGATGGCAGAGAGGTGAGGGAAGATGCATGAGATACCCCACTAATGAGCCACACCATTACAGAAACATGGCTTAAAGAATGCTTGAGTCCATGAATTCATTCCAGATGACCCTGTCCTATACTCCAGTCTTTGAGAGGTCTAAATTTCTCAGATAGTAACAGTTCTTCCAACTATACATGCCATAGAATAGATAAATGCTTGTTTATTGATGTGGCATGATCTAGAGGTCTTTCACCATCTTTCACTAGATTTATTTTGTTCTTTCTAGTCCAAAGATTATTGTCCCAGGGGAACACATAAGCAAAATAAGAACTGAGCAGTTTTACCTTCTCATTATGGTACATTGTCATCATCATTTTCACTGTCAAAATTCCTTCCTTGATCCGTTTCTTTTTCCTGACATAGCTAAGACCTTTTTGTGGCCTTATCATCATTCTTGAACTCATGCTGAGCTTAAACATTCCTGACAGTATTCTTTTTTGTGTTTACATTTTGTATTTACTTGTTTTTTTTGTTTTGTTTTGTTTTTCTGATCCCTAGGCCCTCTCTCCGTACCACCCCCATTTAAAAAAAAAAAAAAGGAAAAAAAAAGAAGGAAAAGTCCCTTATAATACATATGCATGGTCAAGAAAAACAAATTTTTCATTAGCCATGTGCAAAACACCGTCTTTTTCTGCATCTGGGGCCCATTATAATGGCCTGCTTCATTATCAGTCTTCTTGAATTGTGATTGGGCATTGCATTGATCAAAATTCTTAAGCTCTTTAAAATTATTTTTATTAATAATGTTGTTTTTGTATAAATTATTTTTCTGATTCTACTCACTTTACTCTGAATCAGTCCATAAAATCTCCCCTGAAACTTTCCATTTCATCATTTAAAAAAAATATTATTTTGCTTTTTTCTCAATTACATGTAAAAACAATTTTTAACATTCATTTTTTTAAAATTTTGAGTTCTAAATTCCCTCCCTCTGTCCTTCCTCTCCCCGCCTTTGATTATTAAGCTTTTTTTTTTTCGTGAGGCGGTTGGGGTTAAGTGACTTGCCCAGGGTCACACAGCTAGTAAGTGTTATATGTCTGAGGCTGGATTTGAACTCAAGTCCTCCCGAGTCCAGGGCTGGTGCTCTATCCACTGCGCCACCTAGCTGCCCCTTCCCCCCTCTTTGAGAAGGCAAGAAATTTGGTATAGATTATACTTGTGCAGTCATGCAAAACATATGTACATATTAGCCATGTCGCAGAAGAAAACACAGACCAAAAAAAAAATTGAGAAAGCATGCTTCAGTCTGCATTCAGACCCCATCAGTTCTTTCTCTGGAGGTGGATAGCATCTTTTCATCCTAAGGCCTTCAGAGTTATCTTATTGTATTGTTGAGAATAACTAAGTCATGCACACTTGATCATTGTACAGTATTGCTGTTACTATGTGCAGTGTTTTCCTGGTTCTGCTCACTTCACTTTGCTTCAGTTCATATAAATCTTCCCATCCTGTTCATCATTTCTTATAGCACCATAGTATTCCATTGCAATCATATACCACAACTTGTTCAACCATTCCCCAATTAATGGACATCCCTTCATTTCTGATTTTTGCCACCATAAAAAAAACCACCATAAATATTTTTGTACATATAGGTCCTTTTCCTTTCTGTTTTTTTTTTCTTTATCTCTTTGGGATACAGACCTAATAGTGGTATTGATGGGTGAAAGGGTTGCACAATTTTTTAATCCTTTGGTCATAGTTTCAAATTACACTCCGAAATGGTGGGATCAGTTCACAACTCCACCAACAGCACATTAGTGTCACAGTTTTTCCACATCCCCTGCAACATTTGTTGCATTCCTTTTCTGTCATTTAGCCAATCTGAAAGGTGTGAGGTGGTACCTCAGAACTGTTTTAATTTTCATTTCTCTAATCAATAGTACTTTAAAGCATTTTTTATATGACCATCATTTCTTATAGCATAATAATATTCCATTACATTTACCATATTTTGTTTAGCCATTTACTAATTGGGCATTCCCTATTTCCAGATCTAGACAATTTTTCATGATTTCTTTTAAGTATGATATGTAGCTTTTGTTTTGTTTTTGTCATGATTTTCAGGTAATCTGATGATTTTAAGATTATTTCTCCTTGACCTACTTTCCAGATCTGTTGTTTTGGTGATACTATATCCTTTACTTTCTCTTCTGGTTTTTTTTTTTTCACCTTTTTTCACCTGTTTCATTTTGCTTTAATATTTTTTGTTGTCTCATAGAGTAATTATTTTTTCTTTAGCCCTTTCTGAGTTTCAAGGAGTTCAGTTTTTAGGTAAGGCTTGCCACAATATGTTTTAAGCTATTAATTTTCCTTGCTATTCTTTTTTTCCTACTTGTCCTTTCCTTTAACATTTCATTTTATATTTCCTATTTCATTTCCTCAGGGTACTTTTATAGTTCTTGTTGTCAGGACATTCTTTTCTCTGAGACTCTATTTTGACTTCTGCTTGGAATTCTTTTGGATTTACAATCTCTTGGGCTTCTCTCTGACCAAGATATTTTTTCATTGTGTTGAGTGTTTTCTTCTGTTTATCCATATCTTCAGATACAGTTTTCTGAATTAGGGCTGTGTGCTGAGTTAGACCTTGCTACCTTCCATACTTTTGGATGATGTGGGCAACCCTCTATTTGGTCCCATATATGGTGGTATACTGGGCTATATATAGACTGGGCTATCCTTCCTACAGGAATTCCTCTTTGGCCCAGTCTTCTGGTGAGTTGGCTTACATATTGGCCTTGAATCTCTTCCCTCTCTCTTTATCCTTGTATAGTTCCAAACCTGTATTTCACTCTGTCTTTGCTATGATCTTGACGAATCCCACCTATATGTTGTTGATGGTGCTGGGAGAAGGCCTTCTGGGAGACCCTAAGTGGTTTGCTTCTCACATGCTGCCCTGATCCTTTCTGCTGCTGTGTCTGAAGCATGGGGCTCCTCTGTTCCCTCTTATATCTTGAGCAGGACTGACAAGAGACTATGCACTGCGTTCCCTGGCTGCTGGTCTGACCCCATCTTCTGTGCCTCAAACTGGGTACCAGGCATTGTTTCTTTGGCACTGCCTGCCATTGCTTTCATCCTCTGTACCTATCTTTTTAAAAATCTAAATCATTGGCTCAGTTCCCTGTGCCTTAGATACCTCCCCTTTTTCTTTCTCACCCCAGTTGTTTCTGTTAGTGTCCTGGCTCATTTGGACTGACTTCTTTAAAATTTTAGTATTTTTTAATCCTAACTATTCTTTCTTTTTGTACTCTGTAAAATTGAGGATACAGATCAAATGACATCTGGCTTTTCTCACCTACATTATCCCATGTTCTAAAATAGAGTTGTTAATTTCTCCCTACAGTTCCCATTTTTTCTCTTAGCAATCAGCTCCTTCTTTTTAGTCAGAATTAAGTTCAGATTCTTCATATTGATTTCTGTACTTCTGGAAAGACTAAAGTATTCTTAAGACAATTTAAAAAAATATATTAGCTACAGAACTAGGAGAACGTTGTACACAGTAACAGCCACGTTGTGTGATGACTAACTTTGATAGACTTAGCTCTTCTCAGCAATGCAAAGATCTAAGACATCTCCAAAAGTCTCATGATGGAAAATGCTGTCCACATCCAGAGAAAGAACCGTAGAGTTGGAATGTAGATCGAAGCATACTATTTGCTCTTTTGTTCCTTCTGTTTTGTTTTGTTTCCTCTTGTGGTTCCTCCTATTGGTTCTAATTCTTCCTTACAACATGATTAATGTGAAAATATATTTAATAGGAATATATATGTAGAACCTATATCAGATTGCATGCTGTCTTGGGGACGGAGGTTGAAAAAGAGGAGGAGAAAAATTTTAAATTCAAAAGATTATAGAAGTGATTGTTGAAAACTAAAAATAAATTAATTAATAAAAAAAATGTATTGGCTGCTCTGGTTTTGACAGAGAGGAAGCCATAGCCGATTTTCAAACAATTAAAGCATCACTACTCATCATGCCCCATGCCAGGCTTGTAGTCTGTTTTTTGAAGTCATCGTCTTATTTCTTCTTTCTGTCCCATTGGTCTGTAGTATGCTACTATGACAATATCCCTTCTGTTTTTCCCTCTGATCTTCACATAAATTCTGTCTTTTTTTTTCCTCCCTACTATCTTTCCTTGTTCCTGCATGTCCTCAAATGAGTATATGTTAATATGCAATAGTATAGTGTTCTCCTTTGATCTATTTTCGTTCTGAACAAAGCATATTCTTTCATAGCCATGAGCCATAAATTTCACAGTCATAAATTTTATCCTATTCAGTCTCAGTGATACCTATAATGTTGAATATGTTTTCTTATATAAGAATCTCTACTTCACCTTCCTTATTATGTTCTTTGATAGTTTTTTTGTACAATAGCTATAACTGAGTTATTGTTTTGTTCTTTTAAAAACTCCATAATGGAGAGAAAACTTGAATGTTAACTATGAAAAGTATTTAATTCATAAATTTTTTAATTGTTTAAAGGACATTTTCTAAGAAAGGAAAAAAATGTAAATTGGACCAACAAAAAACAGATAAATCTGTCTTTGACACAAAGATGAAAAAAAGTGATACATCAGAAGAAACTGGAACAGAAGTGGTCTCCAAAAATGCCAAAACTAAAAATACTACTTTTGATGTTTCTGAAAACTGCTCTGGTATGCTTGTCTTTTTTCTTATATGTTTAAATTGACAGGAAGAATTGAACTATTGATTAAATATATTATTTTCTTCTTATACCTAAAGTGCAATAGTATGGAAGTTTTTGAAACATTGCATTTATTAGGATAATTTATCCTGTTTTTGAAGATTGTTTTACTGACAAAGAAATTACATAGTAAGCCCTAGAACCCTTTGCAGCCAGGATCATAATTTTTTCCTGGCTTCTATTAGATAATAAATACCGGGTAGCTAGGTAGATAAACCAACTAATCTTAATTCCTATAGAGATGTAAATATAATAGGTTACCTAGAACAAAGAAGACACTTAAACCCTAGAAGCTGGTCCGGATTTATATCAGAGCCATTGAAATGATTCATTCCTATTAAAAAAGAGAAAACCCATTTTCTTTTAGGTAGTGATAAGAACATAATTTTACTTAGTATGGTTTAAAAAAAAAACAGACTGCTAAAATTATTAGTCATGTCAAACCTTTAAAGGTTCAGGACAGCTGCTGTTGACCTTGATTACTTTTCTTGGTATATGTCCCATTATCACTTGTGGGAGGAAAAAGGACGTTATTTCTCTGCATAATTCTCTCTCTTGACACCTCATCTCCTTATTTTCCTGTTTTGAATCAGCAGTCATACTGCAAGCAGAGGTTTCTCTAAGACAAATGTACTTCATTCCTTACTGGGTAGAAAAGGGACAATTTGCATCCACTTGGTTGTGTCTCAAGCCTTTATCTGCTCTCAGGCACCCTCCTAATTTCTCTGCATTGACATAACAGGCTTTTGGCACAGCCTGAACACTACTGCCTTCTGATGAAGGTGGAGTGATAAACTGTAATGATAGTACCAGTTTAGTTCATCTTCTTCTCTAAGCAGAAGGAATCCTGCCCCCAAATTGGGATATCATCTGTAAATCTTGCCCTCTTTAGGTCAAAGACCTCACTATCATCTCTCATTTAGAGATCAGTTCTTTTAAGAAACCTGAGACACTGCTGAAAGAAAAGAGAAATTTTGAATTACAGTCTTGCCGCTGACTGCATTTGTGATTCTTTAGTGAATGGAACTGAAAATCTCAGATATTAGGGAAGGTTACAGAAAGTGGCAGGGACTTTCTAGGGTTGAGATACTCGTATCATCTCCATCTTTATGTGCCCCCAGCCCACTTAAACTGTCAGGCTGAGAAGAAAGATTTTTGCATGAGGTCATGGGACTAAAGCCTTTATTTTGTCCAATGTGACAAGCTCAAGCAGGTGGAAGTTTTGGTTGCCACATAGAGAAGGAAGTTTTTTTACAGAGCAAGAGAATTTTTTTGTGTGAGCTATTTTCTGTAGATACTTGTATGAAGGAAACATATCGTTGTATTTGGTTCCCAACTGATCAGCTGCTGGCTTGGGGTGCAGTTTTTTATGTTTCAGGGCTGAGGACAGACGCTTTTTTAATCTTTCATTTCCCTTGCTGGTCTGAGATGGGTTGGACTTTACCTTTTGGTTATCCTTACACAACGATTGGGGTAAAGGAGACTCAAAAAATAAGGGTTTAATGTGTTACTTCCCATCTAATGGCATTACTCTTTAAAAAAAAAGAAAATAATAGTGTCCTGCTCCCACTGCCAAGGGAAAAAAATGACATGGAGAGAAAATGTCCTCACCCAGTAGTGAGGGTTGAGTAATAATATGAGAGGTGGAAATTTAAGCCTTACAGAAAAGAGATCAGATCATAAAATTTTTCTCTTGCTTTTTTCATGAAAATAATCCATTTGGCAACAAGCTTTAAGTGTTTTAGAAAATATAGCAATTTAACTAAACTTGCATTTTAAATTTCTCCTCTGGATCTTGATTTTTTACTAGCCTAATGACTTACAATGGAAGAATATGTTGTTGTTTTTTTACCTCTCCAGATTCCTTGATCTCTTTCCTTTCTAACTGCCTGGCTCCAGCTTACTCTACATGTAGTTTGACTGTGAGTCCGTTAAATACTGTTTTTATCCTGTTAGCAGTGTTTATTAAGACATTTTTATAACATTTAATCAATATTTTATCATTTTCCAGTTTTATTTTTTGGTCTCCAGCTCTTGAATGAGATTCTTTGAACAGTTTCTTAGTGTGTAGGTTTTCATAATTATTATGAGAGGTTTTTAATACATCTCTCACATTTCCAAGAAGTACAATTCCATGTGTAAGTAAACTTACTATTTATGTTTGTTTTTGTTGACAACTTAGTTACTATTGTACCACACAACAAAATGAACAGATATTTAACATAAGGATTCCATGTACAAATAGAAATATAGGAGAAATAGAACTAGATTTGTTAGCTTTTTATTAAATTGTTGCATTTGTGCGGTACTTTCTAGGTTATAATATACTTTTTACCATTTTTCCTCATAACAATCTAGTGAGGAAGATGGTCAGTTATTTTTGTCCTCACTTTAAAGAAGGACATTAATTCAGTCCTCCACTCTGAATACCATGTCATTGAATCTGAGGAAGAAGGTTAAAAATTCATAACTCTCAATGCATGGAAGTCCCCTTTTCCTTTGTGTTTTGAAAAAGAATGATATAGACAGAACCTGCCCCATGAAATAAGTTGTCTAAAAGCTTTAAGAAATTGTAAAGCATGGTATCTTATAATTTATTAGGAATAAATGAACTTCCCTTTTATTAGGAAAGATCTTAAGCAATATTGTCCCACTCCAGTGGATTACTTTTATTCAGTAATGGTTGGTTTGCAATATGTATTCATTTGACATGCCTTTTATTAGAAAGCACTATACATTAAAAATCTTATTGCTAATGAAATATTAATCTTTGTCCTCATAGAAATACCTATTGAGTGTAATGCTTTACATAGAGCTACAGAACTAAACATGTTTCATACTGATCAGCATCATAAAGAACCTTTAAAATTGCAGCGTGATGAACATAATTGTGATAATCAAATGAATGTCACTTTCCAAACTGGAGGAAAAACCTATCTACCTAAAGAGGTAATTTTTTTCATACACTACTGTTTGATCTTCAAATGAGTAAAATAGACGTTTGATTTCAGTTGAATACTTAGTGCTTTTTGCCCATGTCTGACTATTTTAAGATAGGAGATTGTCAAGATGAAGCATACTATGGAGTTTTCATGTACTATTATCTGTTATAATCTAAAAATACATTTTAAATTTTAGCCAGAGAAACTCAATTAATATATGTACTAAAAAGACTTTCCATATTTTATTAGCATACCCTCACCTAAAAAACAATATTAAGGCAAAGATTTAGAGGATATAAATGTAATGAGGTACCAGAGTGTTAACCCCTCTGATGTGGTTCACCTACCTTAGCATTTTCTGGCTATTTATTTCTACTTCTTGTGACTCAATAAAATGAGGTGGCCTCAGGGCACAGCCTGAGGCTAGGAGTTTTTAATCTTTTGTGTGTCCTGGACTTCTTTGGCAGTCTGGTAAAACCTATGGAAGATCCCTCAGAATGTTTTAAAATGGATATAGTAAAAGACATAGGGCTATAAAGTAAAGCAATTATTTTGAAATTCACTTATCAAAATACTTTAAAAAACTAGGTAATAGACCCCTGCCCTAGGGGGTTTGAGAGCCATGTGATCAGCTAGCTTTACTTCCACCTCATGACTTCCTCAGCACAGGGAGGCGACTTGCAAAGCAGGAGATGAAAGAGGAGGTATTTCAGAGATAGAAGATTCCAAGGGACGGGAGTGATTAGAAAGTGATTTTTTTGTTTGTTTGCTTGCCTCCACCAAGGACATGTTGGAGGGAGATGATGTGACATCAGACTGTAGAAATCTGTTAATTTCTATGCCATATACATAATTTTTAAAGTACTCTGAGCTCCCTATTTAGGGTGGATACTGGTAGTGTTAATGATAGAAAGTTATTTCCATCTATTTTGTTTTTAAGGAATCAACTTCAAAAAATGAAAGTAAACTGATGACTTCTCCAAAGAAAACCAAAAATCATGAAGCTAAAACAAATGAAACAATATTTAAAAGTCTAAAGAGAGGTAAAATGCCCCCCAGTATTTTTTAAGTGAACCTTCGTATTTTGTTTGCTATATATTTTAAATATATAGATTTGGAAAGTGCCCATTTTTAAATTGTCTAGGCCAAAATTATTCCTGAAATGCCTTAAGGATTCTCAACTCTTATTCTGTATTAATGACTTTTTAAGGTGTATAAAACATTTTATTTTATTTTCAATGCATTTTATTGATGCCTTTTCTTTATATGATAGCTATTTCAGCTCTCTCCTCCAGACTGAACCCTCCCTTGTAATAAAAAAAAAAAAACCACTCCATCAAAAACGTCCGATACAGCGATTGTATTGACAATGTATATGGCATTTTTTCATAGTAGTCCTCCACCTCTCTGCCATGAGAAGGGAGAAGGGTATATATTTCATTATCATTTTTGCTGGGATCTTGATTAGTTTTTCAGTTACTCAGAATTTTATTTCCTTTTGGTGTGGTTTTTCATTTACATTGTTGTAAATGTTATATCGTTCTCTTGGTTTGGCTTATTTTTCTCTGCAACGGTTCATACAAATCTTTCCATGCTTGCCTGAATTCCTCATATTTGTTAGTTCTTACTACATGATATTCCATTACATTAATATACTGTAGTTACTTTACCATTCATTCCCCAGTAGATAGATACCTAACTTGTTTCTGGTTCTTTCCTACCATAGAGTGTTCCTATGAATATTTTGGCATATGTTGGACCTTTGTTTATGTTTTTTTATACTTCCTTGGGGCATATTTCCAGTAGTGGAGGTAAAATAGATACATGTGCCAGGGTCTGCTCTAGGACCAAGAGACCCAACACAGCGAGGCTAAGACTTGATACATACAGTTGTGGCTAGAAAAAGAACCAAGCAATGAGGTATAATGGCAGCAATGAGGCCAGTTTGCCTAGTGACAAAAAGTCTATTTATAGCAAGTCTTCACGACCAGAGTGTGGTTCCTAGAGGTGCTTATCTGAGCTCAGGAACCACCTAGGGGCTGGTTTGAGCCAAGTCTGTGATTTAGCTGCAGCAGAGTTTGTCCAAATGGTGAGTGCAAAGGACTGTTGTTATGCCAAGCTCAGGGCACAGCTGGCTTGCTGGACCTTAGCTCTGGAAAACAAGGTGTCTCCTAATAGTAAGAAAAGAGAGGAGTGGTCTTGCTGTGCAGTCTTGACATTTGGATATCAGACTTTTATCAGTGATAGTTGATGCCAATATTTTTTCTGCTTTCTAGTTTTTCTTCTAATTCCACCTTCATTGATTTTATTCATGCTAATTTTCTACAATCTAAATAACTGATTTTTATGTTATTGTACCAACCATGATTTATATATCAAAAACCAAGTTATTCTGAGGCAGTAAGCCATTTGGATTTATTAAAAGTACTGGACAATTTCCCAAATGTGAGCTTACTTCTAAACAAATGAACTATTATTTAGACAAAAAGAAAATAGTTACCGTGTAACTTGATGATATGTATTTTCAGAATCAAGAGGTTGTACAAATTTAGTTACTTGTTCTTTGAAATAAACTTTAGTGGCTCTATTTCTTGTTACCACTCAGTGTTGTCCAAGCAATCTGGCCATGTGTAAACTACATTTTACTTTTGTCAATAAAATTCCTTTTCACATAATATATAGACGTACTTTTTATGTTCCATATAAAGAAATAAAAGAAGGCACAGCATAATGATGCATAGTGAATTCATTACTTAAAAGTTTCTTCTTTTTCTTATGGTCCTCTGAATTTCAGATTATTAACAGATTGCTAAATTTGATTTCTGCTCTTTGACTCTAAGATACAATGAAATAAATATTCCTGTGTTGCTCATTTCACTTATTATTTGATGAGCATACATAGAGCTACAGAGAAATTTAATTTATTTTCCCTAATTTAGAGCCACAAGGCTCTAAATAATAGTGCTAACGTTCTTTAAAAGTTAAGTAGGAGCTTATTTAAAAAGTGTTAGATATAGACTGTTACTCTAAACTGTTGTCATTTGGGAGGGCTATAGCAAACCCATTCTTAACATAACAATTACAGTCAATTTACATAGTCCGCTGTAGTAAAGAACAGCAACATGGACGGATAATCCAAAAATCATTTAGAATCATCTTTGGTATACATTAATAGTAAGAAAGTAGATTCACTTTCCTCATATGTTTGTCTAACATTAAAGCCAGTTAGTTTTCACTGAGCATACATACCAAGTGATTGTAGGGTAAGGTAAAACAGAGGTGTCCTCCAAAGAATGTGCTATGATTCTACAAGTGCTATTGAGGACACTCGAGAAGAGACAAGAATTGCTGGCAGATGACAGAATCCCTGCTCAGAGATATGGAGGCAGTTGTTTGTCAAATGGTCATTAACAACAGAAAGGTCTTCCCAGGGTATATATCCAGCATGTGAGCGAGAACTTCCCAAGACATGATTTTTATCCACTTCTGGTAATTCACATAAACACAAACCATACTGCCAGAAGGAATCTAGCAAGCATATCTGAAGTTTACAAAGTTTTTGGCAAGAAACGCAGCACCTTAGGAGCAAAACTAGTGTTTTCATCACTACTGCCAATCAAAGTTAAGAGTTTCAGAAAAAAGAGGCAGATTTGTGAACAGCTAGTTAAGAATATGATATCTGAGTAGAGGATTTGGATTTGTGAACCACAGTTAAAATATAAGAATGAAGGATTCTTGGCTAGTTATGTAGTTTACCTAACAAGGGTTGATTTAAAAAAATAAGCCCCTCAGATTTTCCTAGAGTCTTGCAAATCTGATTTTTACAAAAAGGCTTTAAAATGAAAAGGAATGTGAGAGAAACCTGCCTATATACAGCTATGAAGCTAGATATTTGGTACCTAGGTAGAGAATTACTTCAACCCAGGAAGAATAGCAGTGAAAACACTCAGAAAGTCATGGAACTCAAAATTCAAGAAAAGAACCAGCAAAAAAAAAAAAATCAACCTCAGATTTTTACACATAAATACACATAGTATGAGGAATAGGCAAAGTTAAATGGACATCCTAATGAAATGAAGCAAATCAGACTTCATAGGTCTTGCCAAGACTTGGTGACATGGGATCCATGACTGAAATATGGCACTGGAACAGTTTAGGGGAGTAAGTAAAGAAGAGGAATGGCAAGTAGCATTGTAATATTAAGAAGATTTATTTGTATGAAGAGATCCAGGAAACAGGTCCACTGTAGCAGCCCTGGACCAGGCAGAGGAACCTTCATTGCAATGTCAGGAAACTGGTGCACTCTCACCCAGTGGGCTGTGCATTGTCTCTGAGCACTGGAGACCTTCAGCAGCTCCTTTGGCCTCGATGAACCGCAGTAGGTCCCAGAGCTAGCCATTATATCATCTTAAAATATGCCATACAGAACCAAATAGGCATCAAACTGTAGATGAGATTTGATGAGGGCAGAGTATAGCAGGAACTGTAACTTCCTTTTTTCTGGACCTGATGCTTCCCCAAATGCGGCTGAGGCTTGAGTTAGCTTTTTTGGCTGCCACATCAAATGAGCTGTTTTCCACTCCTACCTTCCCTACCTTGTATTTATGAGGACAATTTTTTGCAGCCTCGGTGTAGGACTTCACATTTTTCACTTAAATTGCATCCCATTAGATTAGGCCTATCTTAACCTCTTGAGATCTGTTTGGATCCTGACTGTCATCCTTCGGATTAACTTTACAGCTTTGCACCATCTGCAGTTTAATTAAGCATGCATTCTATGCCTTCTTTCAAGTTAGTTCAATTCAAAAATGGGGGAAAAACAAACAAGCCTTCCACAACCCAAAAGAATTTACATTCTGCCTCTAGGTGAAAAGTGTCCAAGATGTATGCAAGTGTGAAATCAAGTTTAATACGTGACTAGAAAGCACCTCTGTCACTACTGTGGGAAGTGCTTCTGTGATTAATGGAGCAAGAAGTCACCCTTGGCCCCGATGTGCATTGTGGACTCACTACGACAGCACTCAAGAGTGTGTGCTCCTGTCTCAGGCAGCTCAAAAGTGCTCTTAAATGGAGCTACTTTCTATGTATGTGGCACTAGGAACATCAGGGAAATCTGAAATGATGGTTTGTTGCCTTTCTCATAGTTAGAGGTACTTGTTTCTGGTTGGAGATGGATGTTATGAAATTGAAATTGCTCAAATTCCAACTGTTCAGATATTGAGGGCTTATTTGCAGAGGAGGCAATGCTCAACCTGCAGCTATGCTATGAAGTTCACTACTAGCAAAAATTCCAATTCTTAACAAAAAGCAGTCAGTTACCTGGTTAGCAGCCATGTATAAGGCAAAAGCCAAACTCCTCTTTGTTTTGTTTAATTTAATATTTTTCCCCAATTACATATAAAAACAATTTTTAACATTCCTTTTTTTTTTTTTAAATTTTTGAGTTACAAATTCTCTCTTTCTTTCCCTCCCCTGCCCCTTCACTGAGAAGGCAAGTCATTTAATATAGATTATTCATGTTCAGTCACGCAAAACATATTTCCATATTAGTCATGTGAAAGAAAACACAGACCAAAAAAACCAAACAAACAAAAATAAAATTTAAAAACTATGCTTCAGTCTGCATTCACACTCCATCAATTCTTTCTCCAGAGGTGGATAGCATTTTTCATCATAACTATTTTGGAATTGTCTTGCATCATTGTATTGCTGAGAATAGCTAAGTCATTCACAGTTGATCATCATACAGTATTACTATTGCTGTGTACAGTGTTCTTCTGATTCTGCTCACTTCACTCTGCATTAGTTGATGAAAGTCTTTGCAGGTTTTTCTGAAATCTTCCTGTTTGTCATTTCTTATAGCACAATAATATTCCACCATGGTCATGTACCACAACTTGTTTAGTCATTCCCTGATTGATGAGCATCTCCCCATTTCCAATTCTTAGCCATCACAAAAAGCTGCTATAAATATTTTTGTACAAATAGGTTCTTGTCCTCCTTACCCCCCCCTTTTTTTTATCTTTTTGAGATACAGACCTTGTAGCCGTATTGCTTGGTCAAAGGGCATACACAGTTTTATAGCTTTTTGGGAATAGTTCCAAATTGCTCTCCAGAATTGAATCAATTTAATCAAATTAAATCAATTCCTAACTCCACCAACAGTGCATTAATGTCTCAAATTTCCCACATCCCCTCGAACATTTGTCATTTTCCTTTTCTACCATATTAGCCAATCAGATAGGTGTGGAGTGGTAGCTTAGAATTGCCATTTCTCTAATCACTAGAGATTTAGAGAATTTTTTTTCTATATGACTATAGGTAGCTTTGATTACTTTGTCTGAATACTGCCTGTTCATATCTTTTGACCATTTATCAATTGGGAAATGACTTGTCTTCTTATAAATTTGACTCAGTTCTCTATATATTTGAGAAATGAGACCTTTATCAGAGAAACTTACCATAAAAAATGTTTTCACGGTTATGATTACTAATTGTAATTCCCTCCATCCCATTTTCCCCTCTTCTTATCCTTCTCTCTCTCTCTTTTCAACCTGTCCATCCCCAAGAGTATTTTGCTTCCGACTACCACCTCTTCTAATCTGCCCTTCCTTTTATCAGCCTTCCCACCCTTTCTCTTACCCCCTTTACCTCCTTCTTTCCTGTATGGTAAGTTAGGTTTCTATACCTAAGTGTGTATGTTATACCCTTTTTTTCTTTCTTTTTTTTTTTTTTTTTTTGCTTCTTTTTGGTGAGGCAGTCGGGATTAAGTGACTTGCCCAGGGTCACACAGCTAGTAAGTGCCAAGTGTCAGAGGCCAGATTTGAACGCAGGTCCTCTTGACTCCAAAGCTGGAGCTCTATCCACTGTGCCACCTAGCTGCCCGTTATGCCCTTTTTGAGCCAATTCCAATGAGAGTAAGGTTCAAGTGCTCTCTCCCATCTTCCTCTCCACTGTAAAAGCTCTTTTGTGCCTCTTTTATGTGAGATAATTTACCCTTTTCTACCTCTCCCTTCCCTTTCTCCCAATGCATTCCTATTTCTCACCCCTTAATTTACTTTTTAAATATCATCCTATCAAAGCTCATACCTGTGCCCTCTGTCTGTGAATACTCATAACTGCCCTAATAATAATAAAATTCTTAGGAATTACAAGATCATCTTCTCATATAAACAGTTTAACTTTATTGGATCCCTTATGATTTCTCTCCTATTTACCTTTTTATGCTTCTCTTGAGTCTTATAATTGAAAGTAAAATTTTCTGTTCAGCTCTATCTTTTCATCAGGAGTGATCTCTATTTCATTAAATGTCCATTTTTTCTGAGAAGTGATTCTTGATTGTAATCCCAGGTCCCTTGCCCTCTGGAATATTATATTCCAAGGCCTCTGATCCTTTAATGTAGAAGCTGCTAAATCTTGTGTTATCCTGACTAAGCTCTATGATATTTGAATTGTTTCTTTCTGGATGCTTACAATATTTTCTTCTTGACCTGGGAACTCTGGAATTTGGCTATAATATTCCTGGGGTTTTTTATTTTAGGATCCCTTTCAGGAGGTGATTGGTAGATTCTTTCAATTTCTATTTTACCCACTGGTTCTAGGATATCAGAGAAATTTTCCTGATTTTGAAAATTTGAAAATTTCTTGAAACATGATGTCAAGGCTCTTTTTTTGATCATGGCTCTCAAACAGTTCAATAATTCTTTAATTATCTTGCCTCGATCTATTTTCCAGGTCAGTTGTTTTTCCAATGAGATACTTCACATTTTCTTCTATTTTTTCATTCTTTTGATTTTGTTTTATTATTTCCTGATGTCTCATGCAGCCATTAGCTTCCACTTGGCCATTTCTAATTTTTAAGGAGTTACTTTCTTGAATGAGCTTTTGTATCTCCTTTTCCATTTGGCCAGTTCTACATTTTAAGGAATTCTTTTCTTCAGTGAATTTTTGTAAATCTTTTTTCATTTGGCCAATCCTACTTTTTAAGGAGTTCTCTTCAGTAGATTTTTGTGCTTCTTTTACTATTTACTATTACCTATTATGTTTTTTAAGGTGTTATTTTCTTCAGTATTATTTTGTGCTTCCTTTACCAAGCTGTTGACTCTTTTTTCATGATTTTTTTCCATGATGCTCATTTCTTTTCCCAATTTTTTCTCTACCTCTTTGATTTTAAAAATCCTCTTTGAGCTCTTCCAGGAATCCTTTTTGGGCCTAAAAACTCATTTTTCTTTGAGGCTTTGAATGTAACTGTTTTGACTTTGTTGTCTTCTTCTGAGTTTGTGTTTTGATCTTCCTGTCACTATAATAATTTTCTACGGTCAGGGTTTTTGTTGTTGTTTGCTCATTTTTCCAGCCTATTTCTTGACTTGTAACTTGATGTTAAAGTTGGATTCTGCTCCTGGGGTGGAGGGGACACTGTCCCAAGTTTCAGGTTTTTTGTGCTGTTGTTTTCATAGGCAGTTCTGGGGATCTGTAAGTTTTCAGTTCTTCCAAGGTGGTATGATCTAAGGAGAGGTGTGTTTACTACTCTCCTGGCCTGTGCTCTGGTCTGTGAGTGACCACAAGCACTTTTTTCTGGCCTAGAACTGTGACCAGAGTCCCTGTACCCTTGTAGACAAAAGCTCTGGTGTGCTAGTGCTCCTTCTCACTCTGGAACTGTGACCCAGGACTGAGACCCGGTCCAAATAGGGGTCCTGCACCGGCAGGGGGAACCATATAATCTCCTTCTGACCAGTTGTCCAATCCCCTTACCATCTGTGATCTCTAGATTCAGTTGTCCCCAGGACCTGCTGCTGGCTTGCCAGGTCTCTGGCATTGCCTGCTCTGGACTGGGCTCAACTCTGACCCCACTCCAACAGACTTTTCTTGCTGACCTTCTAAGTTGTCTTGAGCTGGAAAAATGTTTCACCTTGGTCCTTTTGTGGGTTTTCCTATTCCAGAATTTTTGAGGCATTATTTTAAAGTTGCTTGGAGGAGAATTTGAGAGGCTTTCTAGTAATTTCTTGACTTTCCTTAATAATAATTTCCTCCCTCTAAAATTGGAGGAAACCATAAAGAAAACTGGTAGCCTATACCTGATTCACACCAAAAAGAAGAAACTGGTTTTGTTGACATGTAAGTGGCAGAAACTGTGGGGAGAAATGACCACTCCTTCCTGTAATTAACAATAGAGGAGAGTAAAGCTGGGTATACATCCTTGACTTGAGAGAGCAGATTTCAAAGGATTTGGAAAAAAGGTGATTAGAGGATCCCACGTAGACTTAAGTTTCTATAGTTAAAGTTGCCCAGAAGGAAGTTATTTTATTCTGAATTTAATGAACACCAAAAAAAAAAAAAAAAAGAACATTTCTATATACAAAATAGAAGATAAAAAGAGGCCACAAATCTCTACTATATACAACTTGCTTTTAAAATAAATTCAGCATGTTACTTTCAGTTTGCTTATCTGTATTTCCTTCTGTGCATTTTTAAAAAATGCTTCAGTAACTCTCTCTTTCACCCACACACACTCTCTCTCTCTCTCTCTCTCTCTCTCCCCCTCCCCCCTCCCTGCCCCCCCCAATGCTGTCACTAGTTCTCCAGGAGAAACTGATGACATTCTGAAGATATGAAAAGAAACAATTTCTAATGAGCAGAAAAGGGAAGGAGTTATCTAGAGATCACTGTATGTATAAGAATTATCGAATAACAGATTTTTTTTAAAAAGGCACATACAGAATATTGAAACAAGGGCAGGTAATAGAGAGTGATTTTAAAAGGGCATGGCCTTCAACCACAATTCCAGAGGAATTGTGATGAAATATGCTACCCACCTCCTGAGAGGGACACAGGGTACAGATTGAGGCCTTTTCTGAACTTGGCCAAAATGGAAATCTGTTTTGCTTGATTATTCATGTTGTTATAAGGATGTCCTTTTTCTAGAGGGAGGGGGAGGAGAGGGAGGGAAAATGTATTATCTTTCCCCCTAAGCCCTTCCCCGACTCCTACCTTCTACATTGCTGTAGAGGGCAAACCATTCTCCCAGTTCCTCAGGCTCACAACCTAGGAGTTATTCCCAACTCCTCACTATCTCTCACCCTTCCTTATCCAATCTATTGCCAAGGCCTGTCAATTTCACCTCTGCAACATATCTCAAATACATCAGCTTCTCTCCTCTGATACTGCCACTACTCTGGTGTAGGTCCTCATCACTTCATGCCTGCATTACTGCAATAGCCTGCTAGTGGGTATGCCTGTCTTGAGGTCTCCAATCCATCCTCCATTGAGCCACTAAAGTGATTTTCCTAAAGTGCAGGTCTGACCATCTCACTCCCCTACTCAGTAAACTCCAATGGCTCCCTATTGCCTCCAAGATCAAATAATCAAAGAATGCTCTGTTTGACCTTCAAAGCCCTTCATAACCTAGCTCTTCCTACCTTTGCAGTCTTCTTACATCTTACTCCCCAGTGACATTGGCTTTCTTGCTATTTGTTCCACAAACAAGACACTCCATCTCTTTTCTTTGGGAATTTTCTCTGCCTGTCCTTCATGCCTGGAATGTCCTCCTTCCTCAACTTCACCTACTGACCTCCCTGGCTTTCTTTAAGTCCCAACTGAAATTCCATCTTCTGCAGGATACCTTTTCTAGTCCTTCTAATTCTAGTGCCTTTCCTCTGTTAATTGAGTCTTTTTTCAATTGTGTTTGATTCTTCATGACCCCATTTAAAGTTTTCATGGCAAAGGTACTGAAGTGGTTTGCCATTTCTTTCTCCAGCTCATTTTACAAATGAGGAAACTGAGGCAAACAGAGTTAAGGGACTTGACCAGGGTCACACAGCGAGTAAGTATCTTTGGCCAGATTTGAATTTAGGAAGATGTCTTCCTAAATCCAGGCCCAGCACACTATCCACTACTCCACCTAGCTGCCCATCCTTTGTTAATTATTTCCTGTTTATTCTGTACATAGCTTGCTTTGTATCTATTTGTTCCCTCCCTCATTAGATTGTAAGGTCTTACAAGAGCAGGTATGGTCTTTCAAATCCCCAGTACTTAGTGCAATTCCCAGCACAGAGTAGGAGCTTAATTTGATTTATTGATTGATTTTTGTTAGTTGAAAAAAAATTAAAATGTTTGAAAGCAGCATTATTCCTAAAGGAATGATTAGGATTTAAAGCTTAGGATGAGCTAAGTTACTAGATATACTTTAATGTAATAAAACTAAATTTCTTTTATAATATTGTATAATTTTAAAATTACAGAACATGAAAGTAGATTAAACTGACTTTGACCTATATAGTAATAGTCCACATGGTTCATCATCAGAACCTGATAGGACTTTATCATTGAAAATGACACTAAAGGAGATGAATTACCGTCTGCCTTGCTCTGCTGCACCCTTAAGACCTTTCCATCTGCCTTGCAACTGAAACTTCCTATGTGTTTTATCTCCCCAAACAGAATGTGAGTTCTTTGAGAAAAGTAACTGTCTTCAATTTCTTTCACCAATGACTAGTGTAGTGCTTTGTACATAGTAAGCATGTTTATTAAGTGCTTTTTTATTCATTCATTCATTAGTACAGATCAACGTAGACTTAAGATACATTATGTGTCTAATTTTATTAGGAAAATAAGTTTCCCTTTTTTGGGTATTGTCTTCAAGTGCTATGGTAGCATCTTGCTCAATATCACATGTGGTTTTGAATAGCATTACTTTCAAATAGTAGACACTATACTTCCTCTTAAGATTCATGTATGTTAATTATTAGCTATGAAATATATTAAAACTTTTGTTTTTTTTTAATTTGCATGTATAAATGTATATGAATGGCTCATTTTTTTTTTAAAGTAAGAAAGAATGTGGCTAAAGACATCACTCAAGAGTTGATTGAGTCCATTGATACACAGTCTTCAAGGGAAGAGTTTCTTTCAGATACAGAAAAAATGGAATGTATGAATAATATAAAGAAGAAACTTACTGTCATGTTAACACCAATGAATTCTAAAAAGACACTGGAGCAAAAATGTAAAGATAATAATTTGTCCACTGACACCATGAAAAGAATCTCAGAGCTTGCTTTGCCAAAGCATAAAAATGGTGGCAACAAAGCTGACTTGAGGAAAAATAAAAACAACAGATTTTTAAGGTCTTTAGAAAAGACATTTGGAAGTGGCTTAGTACACAAAACTGAGGATGAGGATGATACTGGCATATATGCTTCAGTCACCATCAACCAGAAAATTAAAATGTCATCACCTCCAAAGGAGCAAAGTTCTACTTCTGACTCTGAGAGAAAAATAAAAAAGTCATTAAGACTAAAGAGAATTGAACCTTCTGGAAATATTTTGTCCCACAAAATTCAAACCAAGGTGACAGAGATCTCTGGTCAAGAAAGTGAAACAGAAGAGGAATCCAGAAAGAAGGCTCAACTTGGCATGAAAACAAGGCAGAAGGAAACCAAGGAAACTGTAATTAACCAGTCAAAATGCAAAAGGAAAGATACTAAGAAAAGCCCAGTAATATTGGAACAAGAAAGTGAAGAGAGCGATAAAGATATTCACTCTAAGACAAAGAAACCTACCTCTTCTTCCAGCAAAACTTCTGTTCGGAAGATTGGTAACCGGAAAAAGTTTTCATCAGCAGAGGTGATGGGATCTAGAAAAATAAAGGATCAGCCTTTGGAGTGCTTTCCAGATTTAATTAAAGAGGATAACTGGACTGAGAAGGAGTTACAGAAATTTCCAGGGTAAGTAGTTTGATTTAATACTTTCCTTTTTTCCTTTTTTTAAATGTTTGTTGAGCCTTTCCCCTAAAATGTTACTTATTTATTTTAAGCAATTGGAGTTAAGTGATTTGCCCAGGGTCACACAGCTAGTAAGTGTCTGAGGCTGGATTTGAGCTCAGGTCTTCCTGACTTCAAGGCCAGTGCTCTATCCACCGCGCCACCTAGCTGCCCCAATATTGGTTCTTTAAATTAAAAAATAATAGAGTGAAAGAAATCCTAAGAGTGAAATTCATTTGTGATAGATTGGTATCTAGAGCTAACTCTTCACACAGTAGTAGATAGATATTTATTTAGAGTACTGTGCCTTGTTCTGGGCACAGAAAGATAACTTTAGGACTACAAAGCTGCTTGATGGGTTGGTTAATTGGATCTGTGAGGAAAATCTTAAAATATCCGATAGAAAAGAAAATGGAAGTTTAATAAATGGTTCTATATATGAACAGGTTTATTATAAGGAAGCATGACTAGCTAGTTCTTTTTTACCACTAAGGAAAACACAAAAGGAATTGATTAAATGGAATGTAGTTAGTTAAGGAAGAGGGTGTAATCGCTTTCTTGAAGCATTTTTACAAAAGGAAGAGAATCAGCTATTTATATAATTTATAAATAGATAAATAGGATTTAGAAAAGTGATGTAATTCTTCAAGTATTGATAGTTCTCATTCATCTTCACGTATTTGAACTTTGGCTACTTTAACATTCTTGATTTAAAAAGCATATATGGCTTTGGACTTCCACAGGGCTTTGTCATCTGTGCCAAAACAAAAACGTGGTTTCCGGTTGAATGTAGCCACCTCTATGGGACCTCGGACTACCGAAGAATCCCAGAAGAAACATACAGAAGAGCACCAAGAAAGAGGTTCTAGGAAACGTGCCATCAAGAAAATGGTACCCGGCTCCAAAGTCTCAAATGGTAACCTTACAGTTCAGTGATAGAGTTTACATGGTCTCAAAAGGGCAGATTACATAGGGTAGCCATTACACAGCTATGAATTTGAGTTTATTTAAAAACTTAACTGTCTAAATGCATATTTAGACATTATTTGCTTCTTTTGATACTTGACTTTTATTTCCCTTATTCCCAATTAAAGCTAAAACATTTTCTGGAAATCTTTGAATTTTGTAACTGGTAGGGACCTTAGAGATTATCTAGTTTCTATGTTCTTTTTAAAGCCTATTTAGTTTGAGTTTTCTCTACAGGACTTTTCATAGCCCCAGTTATATATACTTACCCAGGAAAATGGTAGTTCACAAGTCATCTGAAGGTCTAATCCACTGTTTAGTGTGCCTACAGTCTGTCTGGGATTACTAGAATTTAGACAATAGTTTCTCCCAGTGATAAGAAAATCACCCCTCCCTAGGAATGCTCAAGAAGCTAAGAATTACCTGGATGTTTAAGAAGAGGCAGTATGTATAGAAGTAGATTAGATCCTTGAGATGTCAAGAACTGGCCTCTTTTTGTACGCCCAGCCCTTAGCAGAGTGTCTGACACATAGTAGGCACTCAATAAATATTGATTGATTTATTGATTGGGTATAATGATACTCAAACTTGACCTCATGGCTCTACCAAAATTTAATGTTTTATACCACAGTGAAATCAGTAGCTTAGACATGTAGGTGATCACTTGTTGATTTTTCTGGTGGTAACTAATTATCAACACAATTAATATATCTGCATGTAGCCATTTTCATAATATATATAAGGACTCTATTGATCTTTGTTCCATTTCTATAATGATAATAACAATCATGGTAATTATTTCGTGCTTTACAATTTATAAAGAACTTTACATTCTTCTTGATGATATCTACTTCTTTACTGAAGTCTTGCACAGTCCTTCTTTTCTGCCTTTCAACTCCCTAATTGCAGGCCATAGCATAAGTAGAATACCAACCTTAGATAGAGAATAGTGTATTTAAGGAAGCAGCAAGTCATCAGAATCTGAGTTTACAGTATGTGTATGCAAACTTTAGATTTTATTAAAGTTACTAACTTTCCAGACCAAATAGCATGACTCATCAAATTCTTGACAAAATCTTTGCGTGAATTTAAGGCACAGAAGTTGATACTGATACAAACCAACCTGTAAGGATAACTGCCAGAGTGGGAACTCTAAAAAGAAAACAGCAGATGAGAGATTTCTTAGAACAACTGCCTAAGGATGATCATGATGATATGTTCAGTGGATCGCCTTTGCATAAGCAAAGAATACAGGTAATAATTTTAAACAGGGAATATGGCATTTTAAATTACTTTTAAAACTTTCATTTTTGTATACAATTACAAAATTGTATTTGGCACTATTTAGACAAGAGCAAGGGTTGACAAACTACTGCCCAAGGGTCAGATCTGGGCAGCAGCCTGTTTTTGTATGGCCAGTTAGCTAAAAATGGTTTTTATACTTTTAAATACAACAAAACTTTGTTTTAACATGTAAAAAACATTCTTAACTCTCAAGCTGTACAAAAACAAGCCCCTGGTCAGATTTGGCCTGCAGTCTGCCAGCCACCGGACTAGGGTTTCAAATAAGCAGCAGATATAGCTAAAGCAGATTATTGCAGGCCAAATCTACCATAGCTTGCTAGAATGCATCTAATTGGGAATTGAAGAGAATTATATAAGAGGAGTAATGTTACTATCATCTGTGACTGTAAATCTTTATACACATGTGTGAGGACACATCTCACACACACACACATACACACACACTTTTCCCCCCTACCTGGGCTTACAGGCAGTTTTTACAGTGACCTGCCAGAGATACTAATAGTTTCCTCCCCCCCAATATTGTGCTTCCTTGGGTTGCACCCTCTCATGTATACCTTCATTACCAATTGTCCCTTCCCATATTCTTTGACTTATCAAGAGGAGCTAATACTAAAGGCAGAAGATAATGAAATAAAAAGTGACATTGAGCCTGATGATTTCCTGTGTTCCTGGAGGGGAATGTTCAAGTTTGAAGAGGAAAGGAGCTCTCTTTTTGTCTTGCTAGGTTTTGACCCAAAGATGACTTGTCTTAGCCCCAAAACAAATTCCTAATCCAAAAGTCTTCAACCTTATATGCATCTGACTCATAGAAATGCATGCATTCTTTTGAACAAACCTACAGGTTGGAAAAGTTAACCTGAATAACTAATCCCTTAATAGTCATTTCCCTCAATATAAATCTGCTTATGTGCTAATTTTCCTTGAGCACTTTTTAACCAGAATGTAATATATCCTTTTTACTACAAACCACAGTGTTCCAGAGAGCATATATTTATACACATTGGAAGTACATGCTTGAGGTGAGATACTCTAGGTGTGGATCAGTGCACATACCCTCAGATTCAATTCAGGGCTTGGTTAGTTGTGCAGAACAGCTTTCTATCCCACCTCCTTTCATACCCTACAACTATCTATCTGTCCTATATATCTTCTGCCCTTTGTAGCTAAACTCCTTGAAAAGACTGTCTGCGATAAGTGGCTCCACTTAGTCTCCTCTTACTCTCTTCCATCCTTATCATTCCACCAAAACTGCTCTCCCCAAAGTTACTAATGATCTCTTAATTGCCAAATCCAGTGGTCTTTGCCCAATCCTCATTCTCCTTGACCTCTCTGCAGTTTTTGACGCTGTTGATCACTCTTTCCTTGATACTCTCTTCTCTAGGTTTTCAGGACACCACTCTCCTTCCCCTGGTTCTCCTCCTACCTATCTGACCATTCCTTCTTAGTCTCATTTGTTAGATCCTTCCTGCAGGTCATGCCCTCTAACCATGGGCATCCCTCAGGATTCTGGCCTGGGCCTTCTTCTCTTCTCCCTCTGTACTGCTTCACTTGGTGATCTCATTGGCCTCCATGGAGTTAATTACCATCTCTATGCTGATGATTCTCAAATCTGCCTATCTTATACTAGTCTCTCTGCTAACCTTCAATCTCACATCTCCAGCTCCCTTTAAGACATCTCAAACTGGATGTCCAGTAGACATCTTAAAACTCAACATGTCCAAAACAGAACTCATCATCTTTGCTCCTAAATGCTCCCCCTGCCTCCCCACCTTCTCTTTTACTGTTGAGGGCAACACTGTCCTCCCAGTCCCTCAGGCTCACAAGATAGGAGTCATACCAGACTCTTCTCTGTCTCCCATCCCCCGCATCCAATCTATTGCCAAAGCCTGTCAACTTCACCTTTGTAACACCTGTTGAATACTCCCTATTCTCTCCTCTGACACTGCCACCTAATACCTGGACTATTGCAATACCCTGCTGATGAGTCTCTCCCCATTCCAATCCACCCTCCATTCAGCCGCTGGAGTGATTTTCCTAAAATGCAGATCAGATCAAGTCATAACACACCCCTTCCCTCAATATCAATAAACTCCAGTGGCTCCCTATTGCCTGCAAGATCAAATACAAAAATGCTCTATTTGGCATTCTAAGCCCTTTGTGACCTAATCCCTCCTACCTTTTCAATCTTCTTACACTGTATACCTTGCCATATACCCTTCTGTCCACTGACACTGGCTTTCTGAATGTCCTGTGAACAAGACATTTCATCTCTTGGCTCTGGACGTTTTCTCTGGCCGCTGTCCACTATGCCTAGAAGGCTCTTCCTCCTTAACTCTGCCTGTTGACTTCCCTGGCTTCTTTTAAATCCCAACTAAAATCTCATCTTTTACTGAAAGCCTCCCCCAGCACCTCTTAATTCTAGTGCCTTCCTCTGTTAATTATTTCCTATTTATCCTGTGTATAGGTGGCTTTATATATATATTTGTTTGCACGTCAGATTGTAAGTTTCTTGAGAGCAGAACTGTCTTTTGCCTTTTTGTATCCTTAGGGTTTAGACTGTGACTGGCACATAATAGACACTTAATAAATGTTTTTGATTGATTCATTTTATATTTTTTGTTACAGGGGATAAGCCAAAGGGGGAAGGGGAATGTAAAATAAAGGTAATATACAATCAAAACTGGTAAATACAATTTTATGTATAAAATAAATTTAAATAATACTTCACACAGGTAACTCTTAATTCCAACTGGCATTTACTCAACATTGA
Organism: Vombatus ursinus; assembly: GCF_900497805.2. Lineage (NCBI taxonomy): Eukaryota > Metazoa > Chordata > Mammalia > Diprotodontia > Vombatidae > Vombatus > Vombatus ursinus. The sequence goes on from NW_020949997.1 coordinate 6,242,959, forward strand.
GATTATTAGAGTAAGAATAAGATCAAATATTTCACCATGATACCTAAAAGAACAGAAATGAATATTAATCCTTATACTTCAGTAGTTTGGTTGGAACTTTCTATCTATGCAGGTTATAATTCATCCTTGCCTTCATTCATCCCAAGGTATAGGTTGTCTTTGTGGCTTTTCATAAATTCATTGTGGATGCATCAAGCATATCAGAAACCCATTTGACACCCAATCAAAGAGGATGCCCCTTTTAACATCAAAAAATTTCAGGAATCCAGGGGACAAGAGAGTAGGGGAATGATAGAGAGGAGGGCATATTGGGAAAGGGAGTAATCAGAAGCAAATACTTCTGAGGAGGGACAGGGTCAAAAGAAAGAATAAAACAAATGGGGGGGCAGGATAGGATTAAGGGAAATAGAGTTAGTTTTTCATGGCCTGTCTACTATGGAAGTGTTTTGCATAACTGCATATGTATAACCTATATTGAATTGCTTGCCTTTTCAATGAGGGTGGGTGGGGAGGGAGGAAGGGAGAAAATTTGGAACCCAAAGTTTTAAAAACACATGTTTAAAAAAAATGTTCACATGCAACTGGGAAATAAGAAATACAGGAAATGGGGTACAGAAATACATCCTGCCCTACAGGAAAATTGAAGGGGAAGGGGTTAAGAGAAGGGGGGGAGAGATAGAAGGGAAGGCGGACTAGGGAAAGGGGTATTTGGAATGCATGCCATCTTGGGTCGGGGGAGGGGTGAGATGGGGTGAAAATTTGGAACTCAAAATCTTGTGGAAGTAAATGTTGAAAACAAAAAAATAAATAAAAAATTACCAAAAAAAAACAAAAACAAAAAATTTCAGGAATCCCCACATGATAATAATTAACATCAGGTAATTGAAAATATATAATGAAGAACTATTATGAATTCAGTAACTTTTAGATGGTTTATATTTTATAATCACAATAGCATCTACATAAATTTGAAAAATAACATATATAGATGAGAGTAAGCATAGCATAGTGGATAAAGAGTCCAGCCATAGTATGAGGAAGACCTAGTTCAAGCCTACCTCTGATTCATACTGACTTTGGGACCCTTGGCAACTCATTTAACTTTTTAGTACCCTGGGCAGCACTCTTAAGACTGAGTGCAGGTGCTCATCTGCATGGTAGAAGGAGTTCCCTAATTGAGAGTTCCTTGTACCAGTGAAGTTACAGGTTCATTCCTCATTTACATACATACACACACACACACACACTCACTCACCACCACCACCCATATAATTTATATTCAATTTACAGAAGGTTTGTTTTCTGTATTTACTACATTGTTTTTTAATGATCTATACCACTTATAGTAATTTTTCATCTTTTCCCTACCTGCCCCCCAGGCCATATATGCATCCTACGAATTGGGAACCATTCTTCTAGGTATTTTAATATTTCAAAGGTGTGAGGCAACACTCAGGCTATTCTAAATTTTGTTTTTAATTATCAGACGCATTTTCCTCTCCTACTCTTTGTAATCTTTGTCACAAATAAATATAGTCAGGCAAACAAAGGTGCATATTGGCCATATCCAAAAATGCATCTCTAATTCTGCCTGTTAGTCCATTGCCATTGTCAGGAGGTGGGCAGTATTTTTCACCATTGGTCCTCTGGTGTCATGGTTGATCAGAGTTCTCACATCTTCCAAAGTTGTTTGGGGCCATCCTTCCATTGTCTCTTGTTCTCACTATGTGGCCAAGCCACACTGCCTTGTCTGGTCATGTGTGTACTTGCCATTAGTTCTTTATAACTATACTGAGGTAATAAGAAAGGTGTGTGTGAGTCATTATCATTTTCTTTTCTAGTTACCAAATTTTGAAGTCAGTCAGGATGATGATTTCCCACATATGGACAGAGATCCAACAACTCCATCTTCAGTAATTTATCCCTTGGCAAAAACCCCCCAGTGTCAACATGTCAGCCCTGGTATGCTGGAATCTGTTAACAGGTAATATATGTTTGTATAAGGAGTAAGGAATATGTCTTTAAAAACTTTCGAAGTGGAGCAGCTAGATGGCACAGTGGATGGAGCTCCAGCCTTAGAGTCAGGAGGACCTGAGTTCAAATCCAACCTCAGACACTTGACGCTAGCTGTGTGACCCTGGGCAAGTCACTTGACCCTAATTGCCAAAGCAAAAAGAAAAAAATACTTTCAAAGAAAAAAAAAATAGAACAAACAAGGCTCCTCTTTATTCCATAGACAGTTTAAGTAACTTAAGAACATAGAGACATAGGTCAGTTGACAAGACAGAAGTCAGGAAATAAGATTTCTGTCTCCCACATTTGACCTCATCACTAGAGTACTTTTTTTGCTGTTGTAATACCAGTGTTTCTTTGACCAGTTTTGCTTCACTAAGTACCTATGTTACTTGCTTAGGCGTATTTTCTAGTCATGGTGTAAAATAATTTTTTTTAAATGTCAAGACCTATAGTCATCAGAGTTGTCTTCCTTAACAGATTCCTGTTTTTCAGTATACCTTGTGAAACCAGCATCCAAAATTGAATACAGTATTCCAGCTCTTGACTGACCAGTGCAGAGTATAGTGGGATTATTGCACCCCTTGTTCTGGATATTATGTTTTTATTAATAAGAGTATGAGATTACATTAACTTTTTGGTATCCATGTTATATTGGTAAGTTGTTGAGCTTGCAGCCCTCTAATGCCCTCAGTACCAGGTACAATGTCGGGTATATACTATAATCTTGATAAAGGCTTATTGAATGATTGGAACATTTGAGAGATCAAAAGACATTGTCATTTCCTAAAAGTTGCTTTTTGTAAGTCTATGTGCAAGTTGATGCTTTTAAGAATCTGAGTTAAACATTTGGTTTGTGGGCTTAAGAATACTTTGATTTTATAAAAAGAGGGAGAAAATTTTTCTGTAGACCAAAAACAATTTAAAATTCATGTTGATTTAGCAATTACTGTATAACTAATTAGACCTCACGGATTATCTAAGTTCATTTGAAATGCTAATTTGTATTTTTGCAGGAAAGATTGTGATAAATATGTGTTTCAAATGCAAAAGGAGAATAAAAGTTATGGTGGTATGGTATGGGCCAATGTCAAGAAGAAACCGGTAACATTTTTTATTCTTATTATTAATCTGATTTCATTCATTCATCATGTATTATGTGCTATAGGATTCAGAAAGCCCAGCTTCCTTGTGACCATGAGTGACACTCATGACATAGTTGGTTTTTGAAGCCAGTTTGAGACTGGTCAAGCTTCTTTAGCATATCAAAAAAGAAAGCCATAGTCATACTTTAAGAAGCAGACAAAACTCAGGTTTTTCTAAAATCCTTTTTCCATGAGAAATGAAAATTTTTGTTTTTTGATAAGGAAAACAATAAAATGGAAGTTAGGTCTTAGTCCTGGCTTTACTATTGACTCTCACTGTGACCTACAACGTACCACCAACTTGGAAAATCACTTCCTGACCTTTTGCTTTCTCATACAAAATGACAGGGTTAGCCTCACTTAGCTCAAATGGCTTTTCAGGTTCTAAAATGTGATTCTAGAACAACACTGACTACTTATAGACTTTATTTTACCTAAAATGCCTTATAATTACTGAAAGTCTACTAAACCTTGAAGCCTTAGAGTCCATTTTCACATCTCTTGCAAATACTATTTTATATTCGCAAGGCTTTTGATAAACCTAAAAATTGGAAGAGCTAATCTCCAGTGTAATGCTCTATACCAGCAGCTTCTTACTCTTAAGATATTAGCCCTTGATTTGAGATTATTTATTTACTCTTTTTATTCAAACCATCATTAAAATAATAAATTCAGTAAGTTTCTAGTGAATGAAGTTAATGTATTGAAGCTGAATTAAAAACTCTTCTAAGGCACCAGTTAATTTAGTGGATTGAGCAGTTAATACATTCAGAAAACTACTATGAGTTCATGAGTGTGAGTATAATCACTTTTATATTACTTGTTTATCATAGTAAATTTAACAATGTATACTGATTATTAAGATGAAAACCAACTCCTTACAGAGGGAACTATTAAAAATAAAATAAAAAATTAAATAGGCTGCCTCCGGACATAGTAGGTTTTTATGCAAAAGTGTTTTTATGCAAAAAAGCCTTGGCTGGGTATGTGTTAGAGGACATTTCTGTTTGGGTATAAATTGGGTTAGATGGCCTCTGTGGTCCTTTCCAATTCTGATATTTTGTGATTCTTTTTAGGTTGGATCTGATTTTACAACTCCAACATCTAGAAGAACTCAGTTTAATAGAGGTCAGTATAACATTTCATACAGTGTTGTATGAAAGAAGGACTAGATGAGCATTTAGTTCTCCCTTCCTAAGAAGTGAAGAGGTTTTAATATCCTTTAAATAGATATGCTTGAGGCATATATACTTCATGACATCTAACCATGCTTGTGAAATGGCCTTGTGAAAAGAGTGTCAAGCATGCCAGAGATCAGAATAAGTTCAAGCTGACAAGGAAAGTTAAAAATATAAAGGAGTTTTTTGTTCTGTTTTTTACATATGTTGGGAGAAAGTGAGGATTGAAAAAAAAAAAAGGGATAGGACCACGCTCAGGGTTGATGAAATGAATGATAATAGATGAAAGCCACTTAACTTTTACTTTGCTTCTGTTTTCCCTGAGAAGGGGAACGATCTTTAGACTGAAAAGGACAGAAGAAAAATGGATGATAGGGAGTTGATGTTTAAAATAAGTAGGGATATAGAGAGCATCTAGCTACCCTTGGTGACTTGAAGTCTTCAAATTCAGGTGAATTGCATCTCAAGATAGTGAAAAAACTTGAAAATGTGACTCTTGAACTAGTTGGTGAGCTTTGAAAGGTGGTGGAGAAACAGGTACAAGAGAATTTGAGAAGAGCCAAAGTTCTAGTTTTCAAAAAGGAAGGGAACAGAGGCTACAGACTATAGATCACTCAGTAAGTTTGGCTTGGATTCCTGGCAAAATTCTAGATTTTATTATTAAGGGAATGATTAGTGTATGCCTAGGAAGTGATGATCACCAAGAGCTTACATAACTTAACCTTATTGGGTTTTTTTGAGAGTTATTACTAATTTCTGGGCTGTTGAGGCAATCTTGTAGTTTACCTAGATTTCTGCAAAGCATTTGATGGTCTCTCATACTGTTATTCTTGTGGAAAAGATGGTGAGAGAAATGTGGACTACATGGCAAAATGGTTGTTGTCCTCTTGAAGAGGACCAAAATGACATCACTATGTTAGAGTCAAGCCTCTGATTGTCTGATAAGACCAATATGAGCTAAGAATGTTCTACCACAAGTTGGGCACAAATAGTCCATGTGAACATTTGGGGTTGATTCTCTGAATTTTCACATCTTGCATTTCTTTTGAGCTACTTCAATTCTGCTTTGCTCATAGAGCACAGCACCTTTTCTGATGAGGGCATGCCATGCTGCACAGTCCTGTCCCAGTGTCTCCCATGTCACATAATTGTAAAGTTCTTAAGAGAGACCTTGAAAATGTCTTTGTATCGCTTCTTCTGACCACCATGTGAGTGCTTGCCCTGTGTGAGTTCTCCATAAAATAGTCTTTTTGGCCAGCGTACACGTTTAGAAGTGGAAAGGCTGCTGGATGGCCTCTTATTAGGTCTGTTGTCGAGGGGTTTTTGTTCAGCAGGGGGTTGGACTACATGACCTCGGAAGTTCCTTCTAATTCTAAAATCCTTTGATTCTGAGATCGATATTTTTTACTGTTTGTGGCACAGGTCTATAGTACAATCCTGTATTTGGAGTAACCGTAATTTGTTGCTCTAAATTTGACAGATTTGTCATTCTATTTCTTGGAAATGTTGTATTGCCATATTTATTTAAATACTTTCATTTATAAAATGTGTTCATACCATTCCTTAAAACTCTTCTGATCACAGGAATGAAATCTGATATTGGAAAACTCTTCAGTTATACGACAAAACTGAATTTTGATGAAGAAGAACAAGATGATTATTTCTCCAACTCTGATTCTGCAGAGTAAAATCAGAACACACGAATTCCAGCGTTTATTTAACATCATAACACACACTTGTATATAAAGTACAGTGTATTTGTATTAATTTGAAATGTCAATATTTTCTCTGTGAAATTGTTTTACATATGTTTATTTTTTACTTTTCTATTTTAGTGTATAAATTGAGCATTTCTTTCTACTTTCCTTGCTAATATGAAGACATGCAAATCTTACTAAAAATATAAAAAAGGTTTTTTCTTTGTAAATACTTTTTATAAATGATTGTTTATCTGATATTAAAAATATATATATGTATATATAGTTGACAACTCTTCTGCAGTATTGTTCTGTTTACTCTATGAATGAGATGTTTCAAATAGGTATTAGGAAAAAATACATACCTTTAGACCCTGAGTAATTCTCACCAGATGCTGTACAGTGAATTTTTTGTTTGTTTAATAGAAGCCTTTTAATACCAAACATGCCCATGTGTGTATGTATAACTTTCACAGAATGTTGGGTCTAGTTTATACTAACATTGGCTTTTGCCTTTCTGGGATACAACTTTCTTTTACAATTCATTTTTTTTTTTTCAACTTTATGCTGAACTCGAGTGAGGATTTGATACAATCCAAAATAAATTGACAATAGTTACTAGTTTGATACTTGGGCCCAAAGATAATAGCTTTTGTTGCACTCTTAACACTTGTATATTTGACTGTGAAGATGAGTCCCAATGGTAGGTGACTAGAAAAAATTATAAAAAATAACCCCCAAGGCTTTAGGCAAATTTATATTCAGTTAGAATATCATTTGCTATGTTCCAGGTTTAAGTTTGGGCTATGGTTTTCTATTATGTGAACTCATTTCAAATCCCAGCGAGTGTTTTTTCTTCTACTAATGACAGTCTCAAACTAGCTCTTTTGAAACAAGAATTTTTTCATTTATTTTGTTGTTTTATAAATTGGCATAGAGACCATCACCTGCAGTTACAGTCCATATTCACCTGCCTCTAATCCACAACCAGCTTAGCTCTACAAATAAAGCTCTGATGTTTTTGTATTTGTCAGTGTCATTTTGACCTGGCCACCGGGTGGCAGTAGGCTTGATAGCTTGGAGTTGAGGTAGGAAGAACGTGATGGTCCAACAGTTTCCTCTCCTGTGCAGTTTCAAATCAACCAAAAAATCTTCTTTGGTTTTAGTAGAAAAAACAAAGACCTTTTCCCTTCCAAGATCCTCCTTTCCATCATCTTCAAGAAAAAGTTTAGTGAGTAGAAAGGTTGTGGAATTTATAGAAGCCCAGAAGGGGAAGAGTAAGAGAAATGTGATAACTATCCTGTAATATTATTTATTATTCTTTAAAATAGGATGATGGGACTGCCTATAAAGTAAGATATTGAATGAAATCTAGACAAATCTCGAATCAAAAAATAAAAGGACTATGAAAAATCAAAATTTTATAGAAAACTCTAAAGGGAGCTTCCAGATAACTGGTCAGACTTCACAAGATACTCTTGGAAGCCTAGGAACAGATGTGATTTGCCCAAGACCACACAGCCAAATTAGCAGAAGGTTTGGAACCCAGGACTTGTCATTCTTAATCCAGGCTTCTTTTCAGTGTGCCATGCTACCTCCCAGAATAAACTGTATGATTTTAATAAGTGAGTTGAATAAATTCAGGAATTGCAAAGCATTTTTGATGCTGAATTAGTATTGTGTTAGCATCTGAAGGAATGATTTGAAAGATTGGCCAAATTCTCTACATTAACACCAATTTTTAAATGAGTGATTTTGTAGTAATTTAGTCACCACCTCTGAAAGATCAATCCTTGCATAGAATTTAACTAGCCTAATGAACTTTCACAGCTAGCTAGCAGAGGTTTCCAGACATTATGGAATGCATTGTGGCCATTATAGCTGGACCATCCCATTACAGACACATCAAGATCACAACGAAGATTAGTCAATAGAATTTCAAGTTGCAACTTAATTGTAAACTTACAACTCATGGTATACTAATACCTCTGTATGTATCCTCTAAAACCATGCTCTGGGGCCAAGTTAAAAGTGAAAATATGTTCTAATAGGGGGGCGGAGCCAAGATGGCAGAGTAAAACCAGTGACTTGCTTGAGCTTTCCCCCAAACCCCTCCAAATACCTGCAAAAAATGGCTCTAAACAAATTCTAAAGCAGCAGAACCCACAGAACACAGAGTGAAACAAATTTCCAGCTCAAGACAACCTGAATGGTTGATTGGAAAGGTCTATTGCGCTGGGCTGGGAGAGAAACGCAGTTCCAAGCAGGGGCGCAGGAAAAACAGGCCTCAGCAAACCTGGAGTAGGCCTCAGAGGACTAAATCATGGGCAGCTATCACGGTTTCCACACTTCTCAACCCATATATGTCAAAGACAACGTAGAAGGTCAGTAGGAAAAGTCTTTGACCTTGGTGAGAGAAGCTAGGTCCCAGCTCCAGTCCAGGCTGCAGCCTCAGGGCAGTGGCTGTTTCTGGAGCTTCCAGCCCATAGACTGAGGGGGAATCGAGTGGCTGATCAGAGAGGGATTGCAGGAATTTCTTTGCTGGTGCTGAGACAGGATTCTCTTGCTTTGCCCATGCTTGGATCTGGGTCACAGTTCTGGGTGGTGGTCCTGGGGTGAGGAGGAGTGCTGGCATGGTGCAGCTTGTAGTGGCAGTAGAAAGGGAATCCTCCTCACAGTTCCAAGGCAGAAGAGAGTGCTTGTGGTCACTCATAGACCACAGCACAGCCCAGGAAAGGAGTAAACACTTTGCCCTTGATCATAGCACCTTGGAAGAACTGAAAATTTACAGGTCCCTAGAAGTATCTCTGAAAACAGCTGCACAAAACCCTCGAAGCTTGGGACAGTACATTCTCTACACTGGAAGTAGACCCCTACCTTAACAAAGAGTTTATAACTCAGGTAATTGGCTGGGATCATGAGCAAACTTCACAAAAAAAGTCAGACCATAGAATCTTTCTTTGGTAACAAAGAAGATCAAAACATACAACCAGAAGAAGACAACAAAGTCAAAGGTCCTACATCCAAAGCCTCCAAGAAAAATATGAATCAGTCCCAGGCCATGGAAGAGCTCAAAAAAGATTTAGAGAAGCAAGTAAGAAAAGTAGAGGAAAAACTGGGAAAAGAAATGAGAGTGATGCAAGAAAATCATGAAAAACAAGTCAGCAGCTTGCTAAAGGAGACCCAAAAAAATACTGAAGAAAATAACCTTAAAAAATAGCCTAACCCAAATGGCAAAAGAGGTCCAAAAAGCCAATGAGGAGAAGAATGCCTTAAAAAGCAGAATTGGCCAAATGGAAAAGGAAGTCCAAAAGCTCACTGAAGAAAATACTTCCTTAAAAATTAGAATGGAGCAAATGGAAGCTAGTGACTTTATGAAAGATCAAGGCATTGTAAAACAAAACCAAAAGAATGAAAAAATAAAAAACAATGTAAAATATCTCATTGGAAAAACAACTGACCTAGAAAATAGATCCAAGAGAGATAATTTAAAAATTATTGGACTCTCTGAAAGCAATGATCACAAGGGAGCGGAACCAAGATAGCAGAGTAAAAGCGGTGACTTGCTTGAGCTCTCCTCCAAACCCCTCCAAATACCTATTAAAAAATGGCTCTAAACAAATTCTAAAGCAGCAGAACCCACAAAAAGACAGAGTGAAACAAATTTCCAGCCAAAGACAGCCTGGATGGTTGATCAGAAAGGGAGCAAACGTGGAGCAGGCCTCAGAGAATTGAATCTTGGGCAGCTGTGGCGGTTTCCAGACTTCTCAACCCATGAACAACAAAGACAACTTAGAAGGTCAGTGGGAAAAGTCTGTTTCTATGGTGCTGAGGGAGAAGGACAGTGGGGTTCCAGCCCCATTCTCCAGGGTGGTGGCTGCCTCCTGAGCTTCTGGCCCACAGACAGGGGGAATCGAGTGACTGATCAGAGGGGGATTGCAGGGATCTCTCTGCTGGTGTAGGATTCTCTTGCTTTGCCTGTGCTTGGATCTGGGTCACAGTTTTGGGTGGCGGTCCTGGGGGGAGGAGGAGCACTGGCTTGGTGGAGCTTGTAGTAGCTGTGGAGAGGAAACCCTCCTCACAGTTCCAAGACAGAAAAGAGTGCTCATAGATCAGAGTACAAGCCAGGAAAGGAGTAAATACCTCACCCTTGATCATAGCACCTTGGAAGAACTGAAAATTTACAGGTCCCTAGAAGTATCTCTGAAAACAGCTGCACAAAACCCTTGAAGCTTGGGACATTACATTCTCCACACTGGAAACAGATTCCTACCTTAACAAAGAGTTTATAACTCCAATAATTGGCCGAGATCATGAGCAAGCAGCACAAAAATAGTCAGACTATATTATCTTACTTTGATGACAAAGAAGATCAAAACATACAACCAGAAAAAGACAACAAAGCCAAAGCTCCTATATCCAAAGCCTCCAAGAAAAATATGAATTGGTCCCAGGCCATGGAAGAGCTCAAAAAGGATTTTGAGAAGCAAGTAAGAGAAGTAGAGGAAAATCTGAGAGTAATGCTAAAGGAGACCCAAAAAAATACTGAAGAAAATAACACCTTAAATAACACCTTAAAAAATAGCCTAACCGAAATGACAAAAGAGGCCCAAAAAGCCAATGAGGAGAAGAATGCCTTAAAAAGCAAAAGTGGCCAAATGGAAAAGGAAGTCCAAAAGCTTACTGAAGAAAATACTTCCTTAAAAATTAGAATGGAGAAATTGGAAGCTAGTGACAATTTGAGAAATCAAGGCATTGTAACACTAATCCAAAGGAATGAAAAAATAGAAGAGAATGTGAAATATCTCATTGAAAAAACAACTGACCTGGAAAATAGATCCAGGAGAGAGAACTTAAAAATTATTGTACTGTCTGAAAGCCATGATCAAAAAAAGAGCCTAGACATCATCTTTCAAGAAATTATCAAGGAAAACTGCCCTGATATTTTAGAACCAGAGGGCAAAATAGAAATGGAAACAATCCACCTATCACCTCCTGAAAGAGATTCCCAAAGGAAAACTCCTAGGAATGTTGTAGCCAAATTCCAGAATTCCCAGGTCAAGGAGAAGATATTGCAAGCAGCCAGAAAGAAACAATTCAAGTATTGTGGAAACACAATCAGAATTACACAAGATTTAGCAACTTCTACATTAAGGAACCAGAAGGCTTGGAATATAATATTCCAGAGGGCAGAGGAGATAGGATTACAACCAAGAATCACCTACCCAGCAAAACTGAGTACAATCCCTCAGGGGAAAAAATGGACATTCAGTGAAATAGAGGACTTTCAAGCATTCTTGATGAAAAGACCAGAGCTGAATAGAAAATCTGACTTTCAGATACAAGACTCAAGAGAAGCATGAAGAGGTAAACAGGAAAGAGAAATCATAAGGGAACTTATTAAGGTTGAACTGTTTCCTACATGGAAAGATGATATTTGTAACTCATGAGACCTTTGTCAGTATTAGCGGAGTTGGAGGGGGGGGAAATTATATGTATTGATAGATAAAGAGCGCAGGGTGAGTTGAAGATGAAGGGGTGATATCTGGAGAATAAAATTAAGGAGTGAGAGAGGATTATACTGGAAGAAGGAGAAAGGGAAAGGTAGAATGGGGTAAATTATCTCACATAAAACTGACAAGAAAAGACTTTTACTGTGGAGGGGAAATAGGGGAAGGTGAGAGGGAATGAGTGAATCTTATTCTCATTGGATTTGGCTTAAGGAGGGAATAACATACACAATTGGGTATGGAAATCTATCTTACCCTACAGGAAAATAAGGAGGAAGGGGATGAGAGCAAAGGGATGATAGAAGGGAGGGCAGATTGGGGGAGGGGTAATCAGAAGCAAACACTTCTAAGGAGGCACAAGGCCGAAAGAGATAATATAATAAATAGGGGAAGGATAGGATGAAGGGAAATATAGTTTTCCACAGCATGACTACTGTGGAAGTGTTTTGCTTTACTACCCAAGTATAACCTGTATCAAGTTGCTTGCCTTCTCAATGGGGGTGGGTGGGGAGGGAGAGAATTTGGAACTCAAAGTTTTAGAAACAAATGTTAGAAATTGTTTCTACATGCAACTGGGAAATAAGATACACAGGCAAAGGGGTATAGAAATCTATCTTACCCTACGGGAAAATAGAAGGGGTAGGGGATAAAAGAAGGAGATGTTATAGAAGGGAGAACAGATTGGGTGAAGGGGTAATCAGAATACAGGCTGTCATGGGGTAGCGGGGGAGGGACAAGATGGGGAGAAAATTTGGAACTCAAAATCTTGTGGAAGTGAATGTTGAAAACTAAAAATAAATTAATTTAAAAAAAAATATGTTCTAAGATCATTGGGATAACTAAAGTCCCTTAAGGTGAATAATACAAATGGCTTGATTTTATACTGAATTTTAAAATACTGCTTTAGGTTTTCCAACCAATGACCTAAAATCCCCCCTTCAATATGTAGCATATTCTTTGCTTTTTTTCTGAATTCCTTATGAAATCTTCTGAATTTTCCCTTATTTTGCATAATATGCAAACATTTTAATAAAATTCTCTTCCTATGTTTTATTAACCCTTTTCCTCCAGTTAACAAATGTGAACTGGCTTAACAAACAATCTTTAATGAATAATTTTGGCAAGTGCATAGCATGCAGAGTGCATAGCAGATAAGAGAGCTGGCCTCAGAGCCAGGAAGATCTGGGTCCAAGTTCTACCTGTGATTCATAGTGGCTGTGGGACCCTAGGGAAGCCAAGCTCTCAGTACTTTAGGCCACTTTCTCCTTGGCAGAGAAGGTACTGGCTTGCATTGGCAGAAGGAGTTTCCTCCCCAGGGGGGCTCCCTATACCAGTGTAATCTCAACTCCATTTCTTCTGCTACTTTTGATGGTCTGTCATGCTATGCCTCCTAATGAGATGAAGAGATATGGACTACATGAGAATAGTTAGTTACACGGACTTGGAACGAATTGACTGGACTCGAAAGAATTGTTTTTAATAAGTCAATGTCAACATGGAGTGTAGTGTTTCATGGAAGGTCTCAGGGATCCCTCTATCCTTAGACTTGTGGTGTTCAGCAGATGGCTTCTTTGTCATATTTGCAAATGATACAATGCTGGAAAGAGTGGCTAATGTTGGATGACATGATCTAAAAACATTTCAACAGACTAGAGCAATGGGCCAAATCAAATAAGTTGAAAATTAATAAAGATACAGGGGCAGCTAGGTGGTGCAGTGAATACAGCTCCAGCCTTGGAGTCAGGAGGACCTGAGTTCAAATGCAGCCTCAGACCAAACACTTGACACTTATTAGCTGTGTGACCATGGGCAAGTCACTTAACCCTATTGCCTAGCCAAAAACAAAAAAAGAAAATTAATAAGGATAAATATAAAGTCATGTACTTGGGTTAAAAAAATTATTCACAAATACAGAAATCTGAACTGCAAGATTATATTGGCTTGGCAGCCAAAAAAATATATAATGCTGTCTTAGATTATATTAAAAGAGACAGTGATCAGAACAAGTGAGATAATAATAGTCCTGCCATACTCTGCCCTGGTCAGAGAGGTAGTTAGGTGGTATAGTGGTTAGAGCACAAGGCCTGGAGTCAGGAAAACCTGAGATCAAATCCAGCTTCAATCACTTACTAGCTGTGGGTTCCTGGGCAAGCCACTTAATATTTGCCTTTGTTTCCAAGACTGTAAAATGGGGCTAATAGCATCTATTTACCAAAGTTGTGAGGATCAAGTGAGATAATATTTATAAAGGCATTTAGCATAGTGCCTGGCTTAATAATCATTCCTTTCTTCTAGTCAAGATACATCTGCAGTATTGTGCACAGTTTTAGGCACCACAGTTTAGGAACGTTATGAACAAGTTGTGTCATGACCAGAGGGTGACCTGAAAAGTAAGAGAACTGGAAGACATCTCGTGAAGATCAGTTGAAGGAACTGGAGATGTTAAGCCTAGAAAAGAGTCAGAGAAGACCACGATCACCACCTTCAAATGTTTGGAGGGCTGTCTTGGGAAGGGCAATTAGATGTGCTCTGCTTGGCCTCCAGAAACAGAACCAGGAGTAGTAGGTGTTAAGCTGCAAAATGAAAGACTGAGGCAAACTTAGGTCCTTTGAGTCCAAACTCGGCATTGTTTAGCATCTCAAAATTGGAAAGGAGTGGGGGCAGCTAGGTGGTGCAGTGCATAGAGGACTCAGGTCCTCCTGACTCCAAATCCAGCCTCAGACACATAACACTAGCTGACCTCACACACTTGACACTCATTAGCTGTGTGATGGTGGGCAACTCACTTACCCCCGACTGCCTCATCAAAACAACAACAACAAAAAAAACGAAAAACAATATGTGATGATTGTACATGTATAGCCTATGTCAGATCGCATGCCCTCTTGGGGAGGGGAAAGGAGGGGAAAAAATTTAGAACTCAAAATCTTATAAAACTGAATGTCAAAAACTATGAATAATTTTTTAAAAATTTAAATTGTAATACACTATGTGCCAAACACTATGTTAAATGCTGGATATGCAAAAAGAGGTAAAAGATAGTCCCTGCCCCCAAGGAACTTACAAGCTAATTGAAGAGACAAAATGCAAATAAATATATAAATAACAAACTATACATGGAATAAATAGGAAATAACAGAGGGAAGGCTTCCTCTAAGATAAGGGATTTTAGTTGAGACTCAAAGGAGGTCGGGGAGGTTAGTAGGCAAAGTTGAGGAAAGACAGCATTCCAAGTATGGGGGATAGTCAGAGAAAATGCCCAGAGCTGAGAGATGAAGGGTCTTATCCAATGAAACAGCCAGGAGGTTGTCACTGGAACCAAAAGTACATGTTGAATAGAAAAGTGTAAGACTGGAAGGGGAGGAAGGGGCTAGATTATGAAGGGCTTTGAAGGCCAAATAGAGTATTTTGTATTTGCTCCTGGAGGCACTAGGGAACCACTGGTATTTACTAAGTGGGGAGTTTGGGGGTGGGGTAACATGATCATCTGCATTTTAGGAAATCACTTTAATGGCTGAATGGAGGATGGATTGGAGTGAGGAGACAGACAGACCCACCAGCAGGCAACTGCAATAGTCCAGGTATGAGATGTTGACGGGTTGCACCAGAGTGGTGGCAGTGTCAGGAGAGAAGGGGGTATATTCAAGAGATGTTGCAAAGGTTTTGGCAAGAGATTGGATATGAGCAGTGAGATATTGTGAAGAGTTGAGGATGACTCCTAGGCTGTGAATCTGAAGGAGTAGGAGGACAGTGTTGCCCTTAAGAGTAATATGGGAGAGGTTTTAGGGGAAAAGATAATGAGTTCTGTTTTGGAAATACTGAATTTTAAGATGTCTATTGGACATCCACTTTGAGATATCTGAAAGGTAATGGGTGATGTGAGACTGGAAATCAGCAGACTCAGGCAGGATAGGTAGATTTGAGAATCATCAGCAAAGAGATCATAATTAATTCCATGGGAGTTGATAAAATCACCAAGCGAAGTAGGGGGAAGAGAAGAAAGCCCAGGATAGGACCCTGAGGGACACCTACAGTTAGAAGGCATGCTCTGGAGGAGGATCCCCCGAAGGAGATTGAGGAGTGGTCAAATATGTTGGAGGAGAAGTGGGAGACAGTGGTGTCCCATAAACCTAGAAAGAAGACTATCAAGGAGGCGAGGGTGATAACAATATCAAGGAGAGAGGTTGAGAATGAGAGATCACTGGTAACTTTGGAGAGAAGTTTCAGTGGGATGATAAAATTGGAAGCTGGGTTGTAAGAAGTCAAGAAAGAGAAGAAAATATGGAGGCCTTTTCAAGGAATTCAGCTAGAAAGGTCAGAAGAGATATAGAATGATAATGGGATTGGAAGGATCAAGTGAGGGTTTTTTCAGGATGGGGGAGACATGGGCATGTTTATAAACAGTGGGGATTGAGATTGAAAAGTGAAAGGGGGATGACGGGTGGACTGTTAAGAGACGGGATAGAATGGGATTGCTTGAACAAGTTAAGGGGTTAGCCTTGGTAAGGAGTGAGGTCACTTCATCATGTGAGACACGAATGAAGGAGGAGAATGTGGCAGAAGGCACCTGAGACAGAGAAGATGAGGAAGAGGGGAAAAAAGGGAATTCACAGTGAATGGCCTCAGTTTTTTTCTGTAAAATAGGAGGCAGGTTCTCAGCTGAGAGATTAAGGAAAGGGGGAGACATAGGAGATTTCAGGAGGGATGAAAAGGTTGGGAAGAGCCAATGTGAAGATTGGGAGAGTGACTTGATAAGGGAGGTACAGTAGGATTACCTAGCAGCAGTGAGGGCCCAGTTGAGATTGTAGTGGACCTGATCAGAATGACTGCATGATTTTCTCCACCTTTGTTCCGCCACACATGTGGAAGCAAAGGTGATGAACAGTGAGAGTGATCCAAGGCTGAGGTTTGGCTAGGCCTAATCAGTGATATGAAAAGGGGGCTAAAGATTCAAGGATGAGGACAATGTAGAGTTGAATTGATTCACCAAGGGGTCAAGATAGGGAAAAGAGGAGAGAGTGGTTAGTGAAGGGGAGATGGCCTAGGAGAGAATTTAGGGGTCAAGTGATTGGAAGTTGTACAATAGATGAAGAGTAAGGTTTTGTGAAGTAAGGAAGAGGGAGAAGTGAAAAGTCAATAGATTATGGTTGGATAGGGGGGATTTCAGAATTCTTGAACGTAGAGGTGGTACATTTGTGGGTGCTGGCAAGATCAAGGGTATGAACATCTTTGTGAGGGGCTGAGGTTGGGTAGAAGAGGAGCTCATGACCAATGAGTAGGTTGAGGAACTGAGTGGGTAGGGGGTTTGAAAGAGAGTCAATACATGTGTTGAAAACCCTCCCAGCATGAGGGAAGGAGTTGGGGAGGAGAGGAAAACTGTGAGCTAAATGTCAAACTCATTGAAGAAGGAAAGGGAATGTAGACAACAGCTACCAGGATTTTGATTGGGTGGTAGATATGAACAGCATTAACCTCAAAGGAAGAGAGGTTACTTAGCGATACTGCAAGTGGCCATAGGGAGCAAGGAATATTCCAACTCTCCTGCCTTGGCCTGTGAGTTGAGGAGAATGAGTAAATATGTGGCCAATACTTGAAAGGGTGGCAGGGGAGGGGAGGGGGTAGGTTGTCATCAGAGAAGAGCCAAGTTTAGTAGGCATAAGTGGAAGAAAAGATTTAAGATGAAGGAACGTTTGTTGCCTATAGAAGAGACATTCCAGAGGACACAGTAGAAGGGCTGGGTAGTGTTTGGTTGAACTTTGGGGGAATGAGGGTGGGAATGAAGAATTAGATGGCAGAGAATGAGGTTTTAGATGATACTACAAGTGTTCAGAGTCCCTGGGATATGAAGGGTATGATGGGATGTGAGAATGTTCATCATTGAATGAAGGGCATCATTTCTCTTCCCAAAAGAGGTTGAAGACTGGGCTGGAGGCAAATGCAATATGAGATGAGAAGCACACAGTCTTGATGGTCAAATGGGAGGCATTGCTTCACAAATCCTCTTCCCTCCAAAGGCTGGAGATAAGGCAAGAAAAGTGTGTAGCTGGAGATGGAAGGGGAAAAAGGAAAGATAGCCCCTGTCCTTAAGGAGCTTATAGTCTAATAGACTATAGTCTAGTAGTCTAATATTATAGTCTAATATAGCCTCTATAGTCTAATAGGGGCAGTCTACACATATTCTCCTATATAGCCAGTGGTGGCCAAGAAAAAGTGTTTTGCTTTGGAAAGTTGTAGGGGTGATGAGCAGACTGGCCAATGGGGACTTTGTCCTTAAAGCATGCTCAATATACTCTGCCTGGTATCAACCCACATGGACAGTTGGTGAACCTGCTTCTGGAAACGTGTGGTGGTGTGTGATGGAGGGCCTCTTCCCCACCCCACCCCCATTCATAGCATGCCTACACAGGTATCCTATGACTGAGTGCTATTCCCTTTTTACATAATTATTTTACATAATTAGCTACTGAGCCAGAACTGAGCGTTCATACAAAAGAGCTCAATTAAAAAGAATTCTCTTTTCTTTGGTGATGAGGCAAGAACTGCTGTAAGCTTCAGGATGGGAAGAGAGGTTGCAGATGCTACCAACAGCTGCCTTATATCTCCCACTTGCACCTCCATGCAGCTATGAACCCATGGCCACCTCTATTGTTTGGATCCCTGATAATTCTTTCCTAATCTTTGCTAAGTGAGTATCAGAGATGAAACAGACTATGAAACCTTGTGAGCTTCATTAAGATTGGAAGAATTACCTCAAGTCCAGCAACTGGAGCCAGTGGTAGAGTCTGAGGGAAGCTAGCCGTGAGTAATAACCTGCTTCAGTCACCACAGCAGAAAATGGACCCATCAGCCAAAACACTGTATCCTATAACCAAGCATTTACTCGCCCATCTGCTATGCCACTTCCTGAAGTGGCCTTGGTAGGTCCTCACTCTGAAGCCTGTAGCTCATAGTAGATCTTGTCTCTTCTCATTACCAAGGAAAAGAGGGCTCTTCCACTCATTCTAACCTTTTATATATACACAGTTTTGGCTCACTAACCAATTAAAAAGCTTTTCATTACCACGACGTAAATTGGCGAGAAATATAGGACAGCCTCATCATCACTCACTATTACACATTTCTGGAAGTAGGCTCACTAAGCCTCCACATGGACTGATACCACATAGAGCATACTGCACATATTTTAGGCACTGGGCCCTCATTGGCCAAGTCCTCTATTATACAGTGAATAGAGCCACAGGAGAATAGTATGTTTTGAGAATCAGAAAGTTGATGTATTTCACTAGTTTTTTAAACTGGCTTGTTTAAAATTGGTCTTGTTGACCAATTCAATGGCTATTTAAATTTTTTTCTCTTTATTTTCAGAATTTTTATTTTTTTAGTTAGGATTTTTTGATTTGTGGCTTTTCCATTTTTAAAAATTGCATGCCCAATTTCTTGATTCGTTCTTTCCCTTTTTTTGTCGATGAAAGTATTTAGAAATATAAAATTTCCTCTATTGACTACTTTAGCTTTATCCTAAAAGTTTTGATATGTTTTCTCACTGTTTTAATTTTTTCTGATGAAATTATTTGTTTCTACTATGTATTATTTGACCAACATATTCTTTAGGATATTACTCTCCATTTAAATTTGAATCATACCTTCAAATACCCCTTTGTTGATTGTAATCTGCATTGTACTGCAGTCAATAAAAGAACAGTTTAATATCCTTGCTTTTCTGCATTTGTTTATGTGTAAATTTTTGTAAAAGTGCCATGCAGAGCTGAGAATTATGTATATTCCTTTCAATTTTCATTCAGGAATCACCTGAGGGCTATTATATCCAATTTTTCTAAAATTCTATTCATGTCCTTGACATCTCTCTTCTTTGTCCTATCATTTATTAAACTTCTACTATGTGTTGGGTACTCTGTTAAATCCTGAGGATACAAAGAAAGACAAAAACTGTACCTACCTTCAAAGAGTTCACAGTCTAACAGGGACAATACACTAAAAAAAATTCGTTTACAAACAAAATATATACAGAATAATTTGGAGATAGTCTCAGAGGAAGGCACTAGCATTAAGGGGGCCTGGAAAAGTATTCTTACAGAAAGTTGGATTTTAGGTGAGACTCGAAGGAAGCCAGGAAGTAGAGACAAAGAGAGAAGGCATTTCAAGGATGGGGACAGCTAGTGAAAATGCACTGAGTCTGAGCATGGAGTGTCTTGTGTGTGACAAATACCCTTTTTATTATCCTTTTCTTCCTTCGCTAATCTTACCCCATTCTGAGCTTTAGCATTTCTGACATTATGGTACAGTTTCATCATTTCATTTTCTTCTTCTTGTGCCTGTCCATGCTTCTTCCATCTTCTCTACATTTTATTGATTTAGTCAATAAGCATTTATTAAGCATTACCTTACGCCTGGTACTCTGCTAAGTGCTGGGGATACAAAGAAAAGCAAAAACACTATTCCTGCCCTTTACAATCTAACAAAAGAGAAAACATGCAAATAACTACGTACACAAATATTTGTGGAGGGAACTTTAGAAGGGAGGGTGAGGGAATAATAGGTCAAAGAGACATATAAAAGGGTGTTTACATTTATGGGAATGGGAGGATAAGGGAGAGATCATTGGAGGGGGCTAGATCAAGTAACAGGAGGGCAAGGTAGTACATGGAAGTAAAGTAGAGGAGTCAGGAGGGATAGGAAATAAGAGATATGCACAAACATAAAAACAAAGATTAGGAGTAGAATCTGTTAGGGAAAGTATATGTTCATATGTATGTGTGTATATATATATATATGCATACATGTATGCATATATCTATATCTATATATAAATATAGCCATGCTTAATTGTAGCCTGGGGCAGGAGCAAGAAGGGGGAAAAAAGAACAAAGTAAAAAGTGTACAGCAAAGAACAAAAGAAAACCTACAAGGAAGCAAAGAAAAGGTGGACAGCTCTCAACACAATGTGTAGGATTTAATATATAGACTTTCTTGAAATGGAAATTTATTGCCATATATTTTGAATCCTCTCTTACATTCTGCTGTACACAGGACATGTTTTTTTATTTTATATTTAAGTTTTAATATTTGAGCTTATAATATGTTTCTTTTACTTTTCTTATGTATTTAAGTTTTAGTATTTAAGTTTAAAATAAAAGAAGATAGGGGGCAGCTAGGTGGCACAGTGGATGGAGCACTGGCCCTGAAGTCAGGAGGACCTGAGTTCAAATCCGGCCTCAGACCAAACACTTGACACTTACTAGCTGTGTGACCATGGGCAAGTCACTTAACCCCAATTGCCTTAATTAAAAGATTAAAAAATATTTGTGTATATATATATATAAATTGGAGATAATTTCAGAGGGAAGGTACTAGCATTAAGAGATTAGGAAAGGCTTCTTATAGAAGGTAGGATTTTAGCTGGAACTTGAAGGAAGCCAGGGAAACCAGGATGTAGGCATGAGAAGGGAGAATATGCCAGGCATGAGCGTGTCAGTTAAAATGCACCATGGAGACATGGCGTGTCTTGTCTGAGAAACATCAAGGAGACAGTGTCACTGGATCATACAGTATATGAAGGGCAATAAGGTGGGAACCACTGGAGTGTATTGATTAGGGAGATGACTAATCAGTGGAAGAACCAGGATTCAAACTCAGGTTTTCAGATTCCAGATCCAGTCTTTCTGTGCTACAGAACATAGTTTCTCTTTCATTTCTTTGGGGTCAGGCCTCCCAAGATTGTACTAATTCTACAAGAATTCATAACAAAGGGACCCCCACAACTACATGGGACACATACACGTGGAAGAAAAACCAAGTAGATGAAAAATGCTTCTTGTCCAGACTCTGACATTCAACCAGATGGGCAACTTATAGGTTAGGTTGGATCCAATTAGGACAATCTATGCCTATTAGTATATATACCTTAGATAGACTCCACAAAGCTCCCAGAGTTAAACAAGAGGAGAGCAGGCTGTATTGCCTGTGAGAAATTGCAGAGCTCCCTTACTGATCTCAACTTGTTGAGTTGTTTTCAGTTGTGTCCAATTCTTCATGACCCCATTTGGGGTTTTCATGGCAGAGATATTGGAGTGGTTTGCTATTTCCTTCTTCAGCTCATTTTACAGATGAGGAAACTGGGGCAAACAGGGTTAAGTGACTTGCTCAGGGTCACACAGCTAATAAGTGTCTGAGGCTAAATTCAAACTCAGGTCCTCCTGACTGGTGCTTTATCTACTTCCCCATCTACCTGCCCTACTGACCCCAAACCTTTCCCTAAAATAAAGACCTGTCTTTTTAATACCAATATCTATTCTACTAGTACTGTTTGGTTATGAGTCATTGAACACAAAAGTCTCCAAAAAAGTAAAAGTATCATTCAATGGGCATTAGAGAGGCACATAGTGGGAGTGAGCAGGCTACAACACAGAACAAATAAGGACCTATGAAGAAAAGATGGAGTAAAGGATACCACTGAAGAAATGTACGACCAAAAAAGCAACATGAGCTGGTCACAAGGTGAGAGCGAGAGAGAAATGCTTGATGGCCCATCAGTTCCACTGCTAATGTCACAATATCAAGATAAAGTATGTTGCTCTCATTTCTGAATTTAGGGGAAGATATGGCCAGGAGTTATCAGAATAAGCAGGATCAGATGGGTTATGATCTTAACTGTTGGATGGAACAACTTCTTGAAGAGATCATAGTACCAATGGAGAATTTGGGTCAGCTCTCTTTGGACCTAAAGGGCAGAACCAGGAACAACAGGTGAAAGCTGCAATTAGGAAAATTTAGGATGGAAGGCAGAAAAAACTTCCTAACAATTAGAGGTATCCGGATGTAGAATGCGTTGCTTCCTATAGGTATTAGGTTCTAGCTCATTGTGGTTCTTCAAGCAAAATGCTTGGTTAACTCTATTGTAGAGGGTAGTCCTGGATGGCTGCTGACTTACCATCCAACTCTAAATTTCTGTGATTCTAAAACTGACTAGCTATGTACAATGTGGGCAAAATACTTCCCCCCTCTCTTGGACTCTGTATCTGTGAAAGGAAAGGGTGAAAGAACAGTCCTGGTCCTTCTCCCATTCCTCCAAAGTTTGTTCCCAAAGTGGATGATACTGCCCCCTGGGGGGCATTGGAACGATCAGGGGGTGGTAGTAACCTAGGGTGCAATTGGGGGGCCTTGAATAAAAAATAAGGGGGCAGTAGAAACATAAGGAAAGAAGATAAGAAAATTTTGAAAAATCCTTTGTACATGTTTCATCTGTTTTGTAACAGAGTTAAAGTCATAGTGATTACATTATTTTCCAAATAAATACACAAAATGCAAGTTATAACTAATCAGTGGTCAAGTCCCATGACAGGTCTTAACAAGCAAGTGTTGGTAAGTGATCCAGTAGATCATCATCTGGAAGTCCAGGATGATCAGCAGAAATATGTGCTGTGTAATACTGTGAGGCAAGATTGTGTCATCAAAATTTCAATGCAGGAAAAAACCCACACATTTACAATAAATTATTAAATTTATGATGCATCATTTAAAAAAATTTGAAATAATACAAAATTTTTTTAAAAAGGTCAAAGGGTTAAAGAAAGTAAATGGGGGGGGGCGCTGAGCATTTTTTTTTAAAGGGGGCGGTAGGCCAAATAAGTTCGGAAACCTCTGCTCCAAACCCTAGCAGGAAGGATAAAGGCAACTCCTGAACAACAAACGATGAGGATGCTCTTACCGTAGACCCCTTCCTCACTCAAAGGCTCCTTACAACTTGATAGAGGGAAAAGTCACCGACCCTTAAGTTAAAGGATCTGGGATCAAATCCAGCCTCTCATGCCTGTTCCCTGAGTGACCGTGGTCAAATCACTGTACTATTCATCCGTAATCTGTAAAACGAGGGGGTGGAACTCAGTGGCCTCTGATGTCTGGATCTACGATATTGTCAAAGTGCACGGCTCACGTGACGTCTGTACTCCTGCATCCAGCCAAACTTGCCCACCCTGCCATGGTCTCAATGGTCCAGCAACAAGACGACGACGGTCAATATTGATATGCTGCTTTAAGATTTCAAAAGCACTTCACATGCAGTATCTCACTTGATCTTCACAACAACCCTACGAGATAGGCGCTCTTAAAATCCTCATTTTACAAACAAGGAGACCGAGGCTGTCCGCCTGAAATCCAGGACTACATTTCACAGACGCCAGAGCTCTGCTCTTGCGCACAGCGCATCAATTTCCCAGAATCCATTTCCAGAGCAGACTGCCCGCCCTCGAAAACTTGGGGGGCGGGGTTCCGGAGCCACGCAGAGGCTGCTGGGAAATAGAGTTTAGCCATTGGAAATTGAAGGGAAGCTTCCTAAAGGGATTTGGGTTTGTATTTATGTAGACAGAGCCCGGGATGGGACCCGGGGGGTGGCCATGGGTTTTATGTGGTCCAGCGTTGAACGAAGGTAAGGCGTATATATGTGTGTGTGTGTGTGTGTGTGTGTGTGTGTCCGTGTCCGTGTGTCCGTGTCCGTGTGTCCGTGTGTGTGTCCGTCCCCAAGCGTTCCTTGAGGAGAGTGGGGTCTGCAGACCCTGGACAGGTGCAAGGGGTGGGGAGGAGTTTCTCTGGGGATCCGAGGCCCAGAGAAGGGGAGGCGACTTGCCCAGGGTCACACAGCTAGCCAGTGGCAGATCTGGATTCGCACTCAGATCTTTAGGCTCCTGGAGCATTCTCTGCCCCATGGGACGCAGAGTCCCTCCCTTCCCTCTCCTTTTCCTAACAAAAGCCCATTCCCCAGTGACAGTGGTTCTCCAGCCTCTGTTAGGAGGGAAAGGAGAGAGAGAGGAGGGAGGGAGGTGCCCCAGCCTCACTCTGGTGGAATCGAGGTCCTGGCTGATGAGAGGGGAGGGAAGCGGGGAGGGAGAGTGGTGAGGGAGAGCGAGAGAGAGGAACCTGAATCAGAGAACAGGGATGTACACGGAGGTCAGCCCAGGTCCGTGACTTTTCCCAGCAGCACTGAGACCTGAGACCATTTTTAGAAAGTAATAGGTCGAATTTTGTTACTTTGTTATTCTCTCTCTCTCTCTCTCTCTCTCTCTCTCTCTCTCTCTCTCTCTC